>NC_058089.1:81015267-81315267 GCF_014858855.1 Bufo gargarizans
GAGTGTGCACTCAACCCTCAAGTGGTGGTTCTCCCCATCCAGCCTGCAGGAAAATTATTTCCTTCCTTTCCACTGGACAGTGACCACATTTGACACAAATCTTCACAGTTGGGATGGTGTTTTCCACTCCTGAACAGTTCAGGCTATGTGGTCACAAATCTCTAGATCAACATCTTGGAAGTTCAGGAAGTCTTTGCTGGACACCCCCTTTTGGGGGCATCCCAGTGAGATAATGCAATTGCCTTTGCATATGTGAATCATCTAGGTGGGGACCACCTTTCCAGGACTGTAGAGTGGACGTGGGTTCATGTTCTGACCTTGTTCACAAGCCGCTTTCCCGGAGTGAACAGTTGGATAGTGGATTTTCTCATCTGGAAGCAGATAGACCCAGGAGAGCTGTCCTTCCATCCTGGCATCTTCGATGAACTATGTGCCAGGCGGAGAATGCCAGAGGTCGGTCTGTTGGCTTCTAGACTCAACTAGAAGCTTCTCAACTTCATGTCAAGGATGCAAGATGCCTGAGCCAGTGCCGTGGGTGAACTTGTGTCTTTTTAGCAGAAGCTCCATCTTTCCAAGTTTTGTGATCTGACTTGGGTTTGTTTCCTTGGTACTGCTTGTGTACAAACTTTTTTTTTTTTTTTGTTTCACAGTGCATTATATGGAACATTACATGTTTCATCAGCAAGTAAAACCCACAAGAACAAGCTTTAAGCTCTTAACACATAATTACATACATTTACGTGATTGACGTGAAGGGTTATTTGACTTCACATATGCAACGTTCACTGTTGACAAATTGTGGGGGCTCACTCTGTCCTTTGATCTGAGCCCCTGCGCCAAAATTGCGGGCCTCCAATCAGTTGCCATGACAGCCTGGGGCCTTATGAATGTTCTGGCACCTGTCATGGCTAGACAGAATCTATGGGATTTTCATAAGCTGCCTATCGCATTCTGGGGCAAGCAATCAGAAAATTGCATGTTCAAGTCCCCTAAGGGGACTAAAAAAAAAGTTTAGAAAAATTCAAATCGCTCTCTCTTTTCCCAATTTTACATATAAAAAAAACATAACGGGTATCGCTGCATTAAAAAATGTCTGAACTACTGAACTATTAAAATATTTTCCTGCACAGTGAGCCCCCAATTGGAGAAACAATAAAAATGCACAATTCACACCTTTTCTCCTCCAAAAAGTGAGTCGTAAGTACCCCCAAATGGTACAAAAAAAAAACTACAGTTCGCCCTCAACAAGCCCTCATACAGCTCTGTATTCGGAAATAGAAAAAGTTTAAAATGGGGATAGATTTATTTATTATATTTTTTCAGATTATATAAAAAAAATTTTTTTAAAAAAAAGGGAAACGTAATAAACTACTGTATACATATTTCGTATTGCTATAATCATACTGACCAGCAGAATAAGGGCACCGTGTGATTTTCAGCGCACAGTGAAAGCAATAATAACAAAACCCAAAAAACCTTAGTGGAATTGGCAGCTCAGGGGGTGTGTGCTCTCTGCTGCAGCCCTCTCCCTGTAACTGCCCCAGCGTCTAACAGAGCAGATGGCAGTTGAAGATTTAAACTGAGCGCGTTTGACATATAATAAGAGAAAGAACAAACAGCATGTGGCGCTATACAGATAATTTTTATTGCATAACTCGGTGGCTACACTACATTTTTAATTCCTTGCAATTGCAGAAGTATTCAGATCCAGGTGCTGGTTTAAGAAATGTAGGATATTTTTTGTGACGCAACCGCTTTAAGGGATTATTACAGCTATTGAGGGAAAAGTTTAAATGTTAAAGCTGCGATGGGCAAGGGTTAAAATGGGTGAAATTTCTATACATTCTCTTGTTTTTGGCCCTGATTTCTAAGAAAGATAGTAATATTTTATTAATTCTATACAGACTTAGGCTTTATCAGTCTTCGTTCTTTTCCTTAAAAGATGATTTGCTGTAACAATAGATGCTAGTCTGCTGCCTGTCTGATGGTTGTGTCCTCCCAGTAGCTGTGTCTCGTATTGCAGTTTGGCTCCATTCACTTGAATAAGGCAGAGCTCACTGACGAGTAGTCCTGTAGGAAGCAGCCATGTTTTTTATTTCACTTCAGCCCTTTAAACTGTACTCTAAGGGATCCACAATACACCGGGCCGGCACCCCTATAGAACTGCCTATTCTTGTTCGCAACAAGTTCGGTGCCGCGCTCCGGAAATGCGGATGCGGATAGCAGTGTGCTGTCCGCATCCATGCCTGCCCCATAGAGAATGAATGGGTCCGCACCTGTTCCGGATAATTGCGGAACGGGTGCGGACACATTCTACGGACGTGTGAATGGACCCTAAAAGTGGTTATTGCCACCACTCAGTGCAGCACTCTTCATAATGACATGCATTCTCTTCATAGGAAAATTTCAAGCTCATATGCCACAATGCCATGATTTACAACAAGCCTGGAACCATTTACTACAAGGCTGCCAAAAAATTACTGAACTCAGGAATGAAAATCCTTAGTCAGGTAAGAAATGTATTTACTCTTATTAAAAACCGTGATCGTTATACTGATGACTAGGGTTGAGTGAAGCGGGTTTAGACTGTTCTGTCCGAACCAGATTTGTTCCAAAACTTCATTCATATGCCTCAGCGGAGCCAATACATTGTCTTACAATCTTTTAATCGCCACCAGTAACGAGAGACTTCTTTAGTCTCGTCCTTGGCCGGTTAGTTAGTTTCTGTGCATACATTAATGTCTCAAATTCCGAATCCAAACTCGGGTTTGTGGCTCATTAATGAACCCGAGTTTGGATTCAGAATTTGAAACATTAATGTATGCACAGAAACTAATTGTAACGGGCCAGGGACAAGACTAAATCAGTCTCTCGTTACTGGTGGCGATAACAGTTGCGTCAGTGGAGCCAATACAGGGTAAGATTGTACGGAGCGCATATTAACAAAGTTTTGGAATAAATCCTCTAGATAGGTCCTCAGTATCTGATCGTGGGCGTCCTACACCCAGGACCTGTGACTATCAGCTGTTTCAGAAGGCACCAGCACTCCTTTGAGCAGTGCTCCCTCCTCACAGCTTACCAAGTACCGCGCAGTACATTGTATAGCCGTTGTGCCTATTCACTTCTGGGGCTGAGCTGCGCCTAGGCCATGTGACAGTTAAAAATGACATCACTGGTCTAGGGAAAGCTGTGAGAAGGCTGCTGTGCTCCCAGGAGTGGTGGTGCCTTCTCAAGCAGCTGATAAGCAGGGGATTGGGTGTCCGGACCCCCACCGATCAGATACTGGTTACTTATACCGAGAATAGGTCATTAGTATTAAAATCTCGGAAAACCCTTTTAAAGGGGAGAGTAATAAGCTTGAATAGTGATAAAGCTTATATAACGGGAGAACCACAGAAAATAGTAAATTTAACACTATCTGCCATGGCTCAAGCAGGAAAGAATACAGAGTCTGAAGCAGAGCATAGAGTTCATGGCAGACCTTCAGGGCAGCGGAAAAGACAAGGGAGACTTGCAGGGTAATGCGGAGGTAATGGAAGCGAAAACTGAGGAATCAATGGACACCAGTGATATAAAGGCTTTGAGAAGTCCTTCCAAAGACGTCAAAAGGTATGTATGACAGATGGCAACATAAAATGTTGTCATACCTTCTGTTTGCAATATCACAACCTCTTTGCAAATGGATTCCAGCATGACCATCAGCCACATTTGGGTTCTCTAACACACGGCAATTGGGCACCACATTTCTCCTAAAACAGCTGCTATAGAGAAATTTAGCACTACATGCTATGGCCACCTATTGTAGATACAACTTGTGGTTCAGCTGGAATATATGATCCTAATTGTACAGTCAGGACAGATCAGAGGACAACCACAAAATGTTATTTTAGACAAACTAAGCTAAACTGTGTAGAGACACAACCCATTGATGCTGGAAATGGTAGGAACAACAGAGGAAACAGGTCTGTTTTGAGAAGTGGCCTAAAATTTGCCAACGTTGATGTGAGAGAATCTGACATTGTAGAAAGTGTTTGGTTGCAATTATTCTACCAAAAAGGAGTCATTAAAGGTCTTTATGGTGACACAATCGCTGTATAATCCATATACTATAAAATGGCCCATTTGTCCCAAGTTACATTGCTTCTGTAACTCCCGAGTTATAGAAGCAACATAGCACTAGCCACCTGAGATTAGTGCTTAGTCCCATCTCGCTATGGAAACGGTAAGATGGGACAACCCCTTTAACGGGCAGATATCGCACATGTGTGACCACTTTTAATATTGTTAATATGTCCTGGGGGGAGTGATACTGGGAGAGTCACTTGTAGAGAAGAATTTGGGTGTACATGTAGATCATAGACTAAATAAAAGCATGCAATGTCATTCCGTATTTTGCGGAACGGAACAGCCTGCCCCTAATAGGACAGTCCCATCCTTGTCCGTAATGTGGACAATAATAGGACGTTCTATTTTTTTGCGGAACAGAAATACGGACATATGGAAACTGAATGTAACTTCCGTTCTTTTTGCTGACCCATGGAAGTGAATGATTCCGCATAGGGTCCGCAGGAACGGACACGGAAAGAAAATACGTTCGTGTGCATGATCCCTTATGGTGACATTGGAAAGGAAATGGGAAAAACACAAGATCAGAAAATCTGGTAGGAAATGTGCTGCTGTTTTCTATTAACCGGCTTTATTTCACTCCATTTATAGAAAAGATAAAGAACTGCAGGAGGACAATGGAAACTCGGAGAAGGAGCAGGAGCAGATTGACCAAATCATTAAGGACTCTTTGGGCAAATTATCAAAAAGGATGTTATCTAGTCAGGTAAGGAGTAGAATAGACTATTCGTAGAACTGTACATGTGCATCATCTAATACATGGATCTTGGGCCTCATGCACACGACCGTTGTAGTGGTCCGCATCCGAGCCGCATTTTTTGTGGCTCGGGTGCGGACCCATTCACTTTAAAGGGGCTGCAAAAGATGCAGACTGCATACCATGTGCTGTCCGCATCCGTTGCTCACACACGTGCATATAGTATAATATTGAGAATTGATTATTGTAAAAGATGCCTATGATTATTTTCCTTATTCTGTTCTCTTTACACATTTGTCTGTAGACCTATAGCAGGGGGCATAGTGAAGAGGAGACCTGGTGGCAGACAGTCCAATGGACATGTTACTGACATGTTAGAATGGCTGTAGCACGGAGGGTGTACTCCATCTTATAAACTTTACTAGTGGACTCCATCCTTAGAAGGAATTTCAACACTAGGTGTAAACTTGTAAAACCGAATCCACAAGATTCCTTTCATGTTCGACAATGAGATTTTTTTTTTTTTTTAAAACTCCTGTATAAACGCTTGTACAGCTCACGGTATATTTGTGTCTGCATCCTTTCCACAATTTTGCGGTTCGGATGCGGACCCATTCTTTTCAATGGAGCAGCATCCGTACTTCCGTTCTGTGGCCCCACAAAAAATATAGAACGCGTCCTATTCTTGTCTGCAATTGCAGACAAAAATAAGCATTTATATCATAGTGCTGACCGTTGCGTTGCGCAAAATGCAGAACGCGCACTGCCAGAATCCGTGTTTTACGGACCACAAAATGGATATAGTCACATGAATGAGCCCTAATGCTGACTAAAACTAAAGCTGTCTAATGTGTCTGATTCTTTTACAGTTGGAGTTTGAGAGAAGGAAAGCAGACGGGACTACAACACTAGCCCTGCTGAATCCTGTAGAGACTGCATTAGGTACATGCGCTCTATGGCCAAATAACTGGAAAGTAGCCGCTAATGTTCCATCTGAATTATCGGATGTGTTTAAATTGATCAGTGGATTAAAATAATCCTCCACTGTCATGCTCTATTCTAATAGAACAAGTGCAATATACTCGAATAGTCAAAGGGGCTATTGATGACTAGTCCTCAGATAGGCCATTAATATCAGATCAGTGGGGGTCTGACAACCGGGATCCCCAGTGATAAAGCACGGAAGCAGAAGACTCCAGCCATTGTTTAGTGGCCGTGCCGGAGTATCGTAGCTCGGCCCTCATATCAAATGATGCTGCAGTATACCAACACAGCCACTACACAGCGGTGCCCGAGGGTGCTGAAAACATCGCAGATGTCGGACCCACACTGATCTGATATTGATGGCCTGTCTGGAGGGCCAACAGAAAACTGTGAGAGTTGGCTTGATCAGCAAAGTTGTAAAATTAGTAAGCACCAACAACCCCTATGAAAGGGTTAAAGGCATTGCTCATTCCAGGCCGATAATGAGAGTAATTGAGATCTCCGTTCATGATACCTTTAAATTGTCATATAAGATATTGTGTGTGTGTGTGTATGTATATATATATATATATATATAAAATATAGTGTGAAATCTATATTCAAGACTTTATTTTTTTGTAGAATCCGGTCACGGCTCTGCTATCCTCGGGTCAACAGCTGGTCGGCTGCAGTCAGGAGTGAATTCGTTGCAAGGATTCAAGGAAGACAAACGCAACAAAGTCACTCCAGGTGACAAGTCAAAACTCAAAGAAGACCTAGAACTCCTAACTTGCTATATGTTACCTGCGTTGCCCTTAGTTGCACACCTTATATTGTAGTAATAGCTTTTCCATTTTTTTACTGGTAAATTCTACCCAAGTCTTAGGAAAAAAAGCCCCACATTTATCTGTGTGCTTACACCAGTCTTTTCAAATTCACCAATTTAGCTAAATTTTTGTGACCTTTCTTCTGACTGTTCAGACTTGAAGTTACCAGAAATGTGATGTGGTCTTTCAGGAGATGTAGTTTTGGCCAAATATATTAATTGGAGAAAGGAAAGATGTCAAATTGAAGTCTACTCATAGCAGTCTGAGAAGTCAAAATTGATTTTTATTTTGTTCTGATACTCGTATAGCTTTACTGTAAAATAGACTTTGGGGTTAATGCTCCTTATTGTCTACTAGAGTTGTTGCGATACCAAATTTTTGATTCGGTTTCGATACCATGAAAAAGTATTGCGATACTCGATACCATTCGATACCACGCGAAAAAAAATAAACCAAAAAAGCCACGTGCATTCCGCATTTTTAAAATGGCGAATCGCGCAGTTTTTATTTATTTTTTTCTGTTCCGGCGTTCACCACCTAGATTTTTTTAAATATTTTAATAGTTTGGACTTTTCTGACGTGGCGATATGTAATATGTTTATTATTTATATATTTTTATATATGTGAAATTGGGAAAAGGGGGTGATTTATACTTCATATTTTGGTGGGGGTTTTTTTTACTTTTTTTTTTTACACTTTTTATTTAATAACTATTTCCCCCCTTAGGCTACTTTCACACTTGCGTTCGGGGCTCCGCTTGTGAGTTCCGTTTGAAGGGGCTCACAAGCGGCCCGAACGGATCCGTCCAGCCCTAATGCATTCTGAGTGGATGCGGATCCGCTCAGAATGCATCAGTCTGGCGGCGTTCAGCCTCCGCTCCGCTCAGCCGGCGGACACCTGAACGCTGCTTGCAGCGTTCGGGTGTCCGCCTGGCCGTGCGGATCCGTCCAGACTTACAATGGAAGTCAATGGGGACGGATCCGTTTGAAGATGACACAATATGGCTCAATCTTCAAACGGATCCGTCCCCCATTGACTTTCAATGTAAAAGTTAGAATTTTTTTTACAATATAATGCAGACGGATCCGTTCTGAACGGATCCACCGTCTGCATTATATGAGCGGATCCGTCTCAGACGGATCCGCTCTGAACGCAAGTGTGAAAGTAGCCTTAGGGACTAGAACCTGGGATCTTTCATCCCTTGTCCTATTCAGCTCTATCAGGGTGAATAGGACTTCACACTGTCCCTGCTGCTCTGTGCCTTGTGCACACAGCATCAGGGATGTTACCATGGCAACCAGGGCTTCTGTAGCGTCCTGGCTGCCATGGTAACTGATCGGAGCCCCAGGCTTACACAGCTGGGGCTCCGATCAGAAGCTGCCACTGCACCACCAATGAGGGGGAGAGGAGAGGTCCCTGTGGCCACTGCCACCAATGATTTTAATACTGGGGGGGTTGAGAGGGGCTGGCGCACTGTGCCACCAATGATTTTAATGGGATGGGGGGGTTGAGGGGGGGGGGGGGCACACTGCACCACCAATGATAAATTACCCCTTTATACAGGAGGCTGGTACTGGCAGATCAGCAGTTAACCCCTTAGGTGCCGCACCTGAGGGGTTAACTGCCTCTGATCGCAGCTCCCTGTCAGCGGCAGGGTGCCGGCAATGCGATTCTGCTGCCGGCACCCGCCTCCTGTATTGTGTTAAAGACTGACTTTCACTATCAGGCCACACAGAGCGGCGCCCAGTGATGTCTCAGCACTCACGATTAGTCCTGGGCGCTGCTCCGTTCGCCCGCAGTGCTCCATTACTGTCTCCTCTCCTGCTCCACATGCTGCTGATTACTATCGGAGCGATGGGAGGAGACATCAGCTTCACTAGTGGGCGTTCCTTCTTCCTGGCTGTAGCGCTGTCCAATCGCAGCGCAGGGAGAAGGAACGCCCACTAGTGAAGCTGATGTCTCCTCCCATCGCTCCGATAGTAATCAGCAGCATGTGGAGCAGGAGAGGAGACAGTAATGGGGCACTGCAGGCGAAAGGACCGGCGCCCAGGACTAATGGTGAGTGCTGAGACATCGCTGGGCGCCGCTCTGTGTGGGAAATGGGAATAGTCCTATCATTGGTGGCTCAGTGCGCCCGCCCCTCCTCCGCCCCTCTCTCCTCATTGGTGGCGCAGTGCGCCCGCCCCTCCTCCCCCCCCCCTCTCTTCTCATTGGTGGCAGCGGCAGCAGCACAGGGGGGAGGGAGGACAGCTTCCTTCTCCCCGTGCTGCTGAGAACATGAGCGCGCCGATAGCAGCGCGCTCATGTTCAGAGATACTAGACTGCGCAGAAGCGCAGCCCAGTATCGAAAAAAAACGGAAATCCCGGTATCGTATCGATACCGGGACAAAAGTATCGATTGGGTATCGAAATTTCGATACCTGCAACAACCCTATTGTCTACACTTAAAGGCTAGGGACAAATTTGCACTGAATTTTTTATATATTTTTTTTTATTGTTCATTTGTGTTCTAAATGCAAAAATAGGCAGATTTCTACTTTGTCTTTACTAAGAATGTCCTACCGTTTTTCTTCTGCAGAATGTAAGTTCTTTACCTAGTTGCTGAATCTGACATAAATCCGTCAGAACGTTGGCATCCTGCTCCTCCCTCTCCCTTCTCTTAGTTTTAGAGATAGCAGCTAGAAGGAAGTGGAGGTTGTATATGGCAGATCAGAGTGTGGAGAGGAGAGCAGCTCCTACAAATTGTAGATGAGAGGGAAAGCACATACAAAGCAGTTTAAAGGAGGAGGTAGAATCCACATATGTATGTGTACAAGTGTAGAGAGAAAGCAGAGCACCCACAGCATATTCTTCAGGAGGAGGAGGATAATCGCACTCCTCAGCATCAGTGTCGGTCAGTATAATTGAGAGGAGATCCCTCATGGGCTGTAGAAGGGATTCTCAGGCTACTTTCACACTATTGTTTTTTTAGGATCTGTCATGGATCTGCAAAAAGGCTTTCGTTACAATAATCAACCGTATGCATCCGTCATGAACGGATCCGGTTGTATTATGTCTTCTATAGCCAAGACGGATCCATCATGAACACCAATGAAAGTCAATGGGGAACGGATCTGTTTTCTATTGTGTCTGAGAAAACGTCCCCATTGACTTACATTGTGTGTCAGGACGGATCTGTCTTGCTCCGCACCACATCACGGACAGAAAAACATTGCTTGCAGCGTTTTTCTGTCTGCGATAGGGACGCAACCAAACGGAATGGAATGCATTCTGGTACTTTCCGTATCTTTCAGGTTAGGTTTGTCACCTTTGACAATGAATGGAGACAAAACTGAAGAGTTTTCTTCCGCTATTGAGATCCTATGACTGATCTCAATAGCGGAATTCAAAACGCTAATGTGAAAGTAACCTCAGTCCAGCAATTAAGCTGATACACGAGACCTAGTGAAGACTGCAGCATCCTCGACACACAACTCACATCTAGCATGTGTTACTTGGAGGGACACGTCCACATAAGTCTAAAACCAAGAGCAGGTTGTAAATATTATCATGGGCTGTGGAAGTGAATAAAGGATTGGAGATTGCAGATGTAATAGTTAATGTTGTCCAGTTTAGGCTACATTCACACGTCAGTATTTTTCTATAATCCGAATTTCGGTCCGTTTTTTGCGGATCCGTTGTTCCTGAAAATGTTTCCGTATGTCATCCGTTTTTTGCGGATCCGCAAAAAACGGAAACATGTATACATTTCAATAATCAAATAAAGTTCTTTGGATTTCTTTGAAAAAAAATTGAAAAAGAAAAAAAAATATTTGTGTTTCCAGGAACGGATTCCGCAAAATGCGGAACGGAACAACGGAAACGGACAGCACACATTGTGCTGTCCGATTTTTTTCCAGGACCCATTGAAAATGAATGGGTCCAGATCTGGTCCTGATCTGTTCCGCAAAAAACGAAACAGATCAGGAAAGAAAAAACGGACGTGTGAATGGACCCTTAGGGTAATTAGATTAGAGCTAGCAATACCACAACCATATAAATATTTTTTTTTTATAGTGGTGATCAGAAAAGACCGCTGGGAGATTTTATGTTGTACATGTTTTTTTTTTCTCTATACTTTTGCACTGTAATTGGGGCTGATCTCCTCGGACAGCTAGAGGTGTATTATGTGCAGTATTTGTCAGTTTTAAATCCAGTATGTGACAACATGGGATCAAAGGAAAGAATGACACATTTTTTTGTTTTTATTTTTTATTTTCTATGTCTTACTGCTCCTTAAAGGAGCCATGAATTTATGTTGGGTGGCCTCCTTCCTGACCAGCTACACTTTCAAATTTTAGTCATGTGCCCATTTTAACCACTTGCCATGGTTTTCTGAAGCAGACTTGGCTCACCAGACAATGCTACGGTCATCCAAGTCCTGCTCAGAAGAACCTCAGGAGGTTTGGGTTTTGTAGGCGCATTAGTTACATGTAAGCCATAAGGTACAATTCACAGCACCTTGCTTTCAAAAGTTGACATGATTATATTTCACCTTCATGCACAGCTAGTAGATAATTCTGTTTTTTGTGATTAATCTTTAGTTTTATACTTGAACTACGGACCATTTACCTCCTACGCTCCTTCCTATGACTCAACGTTTGCAAACATCAGTAAGGATGACTCTGACCTTATATACACGACATATGGAGAAGATCCCAATCTTCAGGGCACTTTCAGGTACAGTATATATATAGATATACAGAGGTAGATTAAAGGAATTTAGAATTGCTGATCCTATCAGGTGGTAAAAAAATGTAAAGATAAAGGCACATTAAAGGAGTTCTCCAGGCGTTATGAACAAAAAATGAAAAGATTTGTTTTTTAATACTTATCTGTCCCCTGCAACGCTGTCTCTGCTGCACTTGCTCAGGCTGCGAGCTCTTCCACTCAGGTCCTGACTGGATGTGTGCACTTCCTTTCCTGCTCAGCTGCATTTACTTCTTCACAGCTCAACTGTAAAACAACTGCGCACATCCAGACTGGAAAAGCCCACAGCCTGATTTCACACTGGTCCCTATGCCTAATAATCGGCGCCACTTCTTGGTCTGTACAGATTACTATATAGTGGTCACTGCTTATCTGTTGTTCTAATCCTCTAATCCTGCCTGTAATGACATCGCCTCTGTGTACATATACATCAGTATCCACCATTCACAATAGGTGATTGTCTACCCTGTTTCCCCGAAAATAAGACAGTGTCTTATATTAATATTTGCTCTCAAAGATTCGCTAGGTCTTATTTTCAGGGGATGTCTTATTTTTCCATGAAGAAAAATACAGTACACATTTATTGTTGAACAAAAAAAAGGAAATCAGGGTAGGGGAGGGGGATCACTTAAAATGACACGGGGAATCAAAATGGTACAGGAGAATCAGAGGGGGGGGGGGTTACTATAGCATTTTAGTACCCCCTTCTGATCCTCCTGTGTCATTTTGATTCCCCCCTCTGATCCCCCTGTGTCATTTTAAATGATCCCCCTCCCCACCCTGATACCCCTGTCATTTTGATTTCCCCCCCTCTGAACACCCTGTCATTTTAAATGATCCCCCTCCGCAGCCTGATCACCCTGTGTCATTTTAATTACCGTTTTTAGTCTCCCTCCCCCATCTTCACCAGACATCCCCCACCTTCCATCAGATATTCCCCCCCCCCCCCCTACCTGTCACCCCGTCCCCTGTGTGTCCGTGCCAGCCAAGTTGTGAGACTCCATCAGGGCAGAGCGAGCAGCGGGCGGAAGAAGGCGGCAGCTTGTCCTGGCTGCGGCCAATCAGTGAGCTCCTTACATTCTGGGATGGCTTGCTTTATAATCGGGGAGGCATTATGTCCGGCCGATGCTTTATAATCGGGGAGTCATTATGTTCGGCGGATGCTTTATAATCGGAGAGGCATTACGGTATGTTCGGCCGATGCTTTATAATCGTGGAGGCCTTATTTTCGGGGGATGCTTTATTATCGGGGAGGCCTTATTTTCGGGGGGATGCCTTATATTACAGCGATAGGCAAAACTAGAGGTAGGTCTTATTTTCGGGGGATGTCTTATTTTCGGGGAAACACGGTAAGCCAGTGGTGCCCAACCATTTTTCATCTGAGGGCCGCACTAGACATGATATAAATTTTGCAGGCCAGAACCAGGTAGCTTTGCCAGAAAGAAATGCAAACACTGAGGGGGCACATGTGAGCATTACTAAAATACATAATAAGTAGACCTTCAAATCTGCGTTGGAGGCTGCGTTTGGAGCCTCTGTTGCAGATTCTGTGGAAAGACTAGACAAAAAAGCCTTGTATGCAGCACTTTTGTGTCCGGTAAAAAGACAGGATCCTGAACAGAAGCTGACCGGATCCCATCATAGTCAGTGGAGTCTGTTCAGTTTCTTCCCTGTGGGGTGACAGGAGGAGGGGGGGAGCAGGGTCACTAGTGGTGTGACAGGAGGAGGGGGGGAGCAGGGTCACTAGTGGGGTGACAGGAGGAGGGGGGGAGCATGGTCACTAGTGGGGTGACAGGAGGAGGGGGGGAGCAGGGTCACTAGTGGGGTGACAGGAGGAGGGGGGAGCAGGGTCACTAGTGGGGTGACAGGAGGAGGGGGGGGAACAGGGTCACTAGTGGGGTGACAGGAGGAGGGGGGAGCAGGGTCACTAGTGGGGTGACAATAGGAGGGGGGAGCAGGGTCGCCGGGGACCAGTCACATCAGTCCACGCTCCTTACCTCTCCAGCGACCCTGTCATGTTTCCCAAGGCCATCGGGCAGTGCGCCCCGCTTTCCTTACAACAGCCACCCCTGGAGCCGGACCCCCCTCCTTTCAGCTCCCGCCGGCTTCCCCTGCTGCAGGACCTGTATCACTCTGGCGGGCGCCTATACCAACCAAAAACAAAGCTCCTTGCTGTGAGGAGCTTTGCTATTGGTTATTTCAGGCAGCATCGCTGCGCTGCCTGTGCCATTCACAGCGCTCACTGCGCTGATGAATGTGGGGGAAAAGTCTAAGGTGTATTGGTCCATCTTAGATTTTTTCCAGGGAGTCGCACGGGCCGCATGACACAGGGCCGTAGGTTGGGCATCACTGGTCTAAGCTTATCTATTCCTTCCTTGTACAATGACCTCTGCACAGGTCACAAAGCCTAGAAAACTCTTCCATAGAAGTCAATGAGGTCCCCTCCTGACCATTGTGTCTATGGACCATGGGGCTGCAGTAAAGCCATTTTCTTAATGCTTTCTAAATGCTGTTATAAACAGCTCAGGCAAGATGGCCGCCCCCATAATCATGTTCAGGAAATAGAATAAATACATCTGCAATGAGAAAATAAAAACTGATTCGAAAAAGGAGATATTACTACCTGGTTTTAACTGGCTGATGATGTTTTTGGTGACACATTTCTCTTAAGTTAAAAAAATTAGCTCTAAGTTTCAGGCTGCAATATTTATTGCTTCATTCATTTTCAGACGCTGTTACACATTTTGACTTTTCTCATGTGGGGTGCCTCTCTCAGGATTAGAATATTGATGTATGTTTTGTGTGTCGAGGATGTCACTAGCTGTCACGTATGAGCACAGTTTACCCTTCTAACACAGCCCGTCTGTTTTCCCATGGTGACGCAGACACTTAAGATGCCTGTTTGTTGTTCCACTTCCCTTACAGACTCTCCCACTCTGCCTTCACACAGGCCCAGTGTGATTCCTCCTGACAGGTCATGAAGACTCTGTCGTGGCTCCTCTCCTTTCTATCCACACTCTTAGGGCTCATGCGCAGTAGCGTGTGTGGCCCGTGATGTGGACCGCCAATAGCAATCTGCAATGCACGGGTACCGGGCGTGTGCCCGCCGTTTGTGGATGTGGACCCATTCACTTGAATTGGTCTGCGATCTGCAAGATTCAGTCCACACCGCAAAAAAATAGAACATGTTCTACAGGGTGGCCAATGAAAAGTAGCCCGCCTCCAGCGATAGTATGACAAGATGAACGAGCAAGTGGCACTGTGTGTTTTATTTTTTGTTTATTACCCACAAGTCACAAGAGATGCTGAAAGTGATCACCGTTCACATCGCTGCATCTTTGGGCACGTCGGATTATGTTGGCAGATACCGCTTGCTGCTCTTCAGCAGTGATGCTGCAGATATAGTTTGTGATGTTCTCCTCGACTTCATCCAGGGGATGTGGATTGTTAGCGGACACTTTCTGTTTTAAATTTCGCATTCAGATAAGTCTGGGGAACGTGGTGGCCATAGCCCTTTGCTCCCAGTTCTCTCCTCCGTAAACAGTTCATGAACTCATACCAGTGAGGTGCGGCACATTTCCCCATCTTGTTGGAAAAAGCAAGACATTTTTCTTCTGCAGCATCACTCAGCATCAAGCGGTATCGGTCAACGTAATCCGACGTGCCCAAAGATGTAGAGATCTGAACGGGGACCAAGTTCAGCATCTTTTGTGACTTGTGGGTAATAAAAAAATAAAAATCCACTTGCATAATCTTGTCATACTATCGCTGGAGGCAAGCTACTTATTTGTGGGCCACCCTATATATATTTTTTTTTTGTGCTGTGTGTAGGCACGGACCGAAATCCCACGGAAGCGCTCCATAGCGGTTCCATGGGCTTCTGCTCTGTATCTTGTAGATGGCGGGCCCTCTCGTGAAATAGGTCCACGTCCGTAATATGGAGCGTACACAGCCGGTGCCCGTATTTTCCGGACCCGCTGTTTGCTTGCTACAATACAGCCATGGGCCACAGACGTTCATGTGGATGAGCCCTTATTTGGCCTGCTCTGTATAGTGCCCCTTTTCTTGCTGCTGCTACTACTTTAAACACTTGCAGATGTGTCTCATCAGTTGATCAGTGAAAAAGTATCTTGAACACTATGCTGCTGAGAGGAGAAAGAGCCAGGAGCATTGTGCACAGTAGCAACTGTCAGAAGCAGCATAGACAGCTATGTGCAGGAATTGCACAGACTCTACAATGGTAGGAAGATGCATGTAGGGTGCAAATGAACAATAAAAAAATAGTGCTTAAAGGGGTTCTGCACTTTCAATTAACTGATGATCTATCCTCTGGATAGATCATCAGCTTCTGATCGGCCGGGGTCCGACACCCGGGACCCCCGCCGATCAGCTGTTTGAGAAGGCAGCGGCGCTCCAGCAGCGCCGCGGCCTTCTCACTGTTGAACAGTGAACAGAGCTTAGCCGCGCCCACTCTAGTCGATACAAGTCGTGACGTCAGTGGGCGGGCGGCCCGGCGGTAAACAGTGAGAAGGCCGCGGCGCTGCTGCATCGCCGCTGTCTTCTCAAACAGCTGATCGGCGGGGGTCCCGGGTGTCGGACCCCCGCCGATCAGAAGCTGATGATCTATCCAGAGGATAGATCATCAGTTAATTGAAAGTGCAGAACCCCTTTAAGTTTCCATAACTATTAAAATCACAATTGCAAGATAAAAATGTGTATGTTACTAATTATTAAAAATGTTTTTTTCAGCATAGAAGATTTCTTGGAGAATTCAAAATGCCACCCTTATGGAATGGCGGACTGTCTTCTTGATGCGTTCAGTGATGGACAGTACTCCAGAACAGAACGTGAACAGAATACAGTAAGTGGTTTTACTTTTGCTGTCCTCTGGGTGTTGACGTTGTATGTTCCTTTCTACAGTAGTTCTCTTCTTTCATAGGTTTTTTTTTTTTTTTAGGCAGCTACAAGTGAACCATCAGTGAATCCAGACAGCACTAACAGCTCTGAACAGTTTGCAAGTTTAAAGTCTGTGTTTGGTCTCGGTATATTTGATGAGACCTTTGATAATGAAGGTAAATCGCGCTGGAAGTGTTTTTGTTCCAGTGTTGTCATATTTGTGTAATAATTTGCAGCATTTTATTGTTTTACTCTTCTCACTTATAGAAAGTAACAAGAACAATAGGTGAGGTTTCGCGGGAGGGAGTGGGGCCTCACATGGACCGATTTACTTCAATTAGCACCACATGAATATGGCAGACTTATAACCATGAGTCCGCTGTATTCTTTGGGGTTATCCAACCAGAACAGTATTTTTGTGCTGTTTTGGCTAAAGGAAGAGCCCTGCAATATGCTGCTCAAAAAAAGGACAGCCTAGTCTGACAACTGATCTGCTGATCTTTTTATATCCAATCAGTGAAGATAATACTGTACAGTGAGGTCTTTTACAGGCTGTTACAGAGGGAAAACTGATATTATGCATCCAGTAATACTGTACAGTGAGGTCTTTCCAGGTATTGCATAGCACATAGCTGTTAATGTGGCGTACATCAGTCGCCAGGCTATTACACAGGGAAAACCTTATAACCGAAATACTTCTCAATAACAATGAGAAAATCATATGTGAGCACCAACTCAATAGATCCGATAAACAAGAACACACATGTACATAAATCACAAAATATTTTATTAATTAGTCACATAAAGGACAAAAAAGGTAGACAATAGTAAATGTAATGAATAACAGCAGTAATGTGGCGGCACTGCGGATCAGCGCCCCACCTCGGTTACACAAAGTGGATATATCCCCTACGCACACGTCACCTGCTAGCCTGAGTAAGCTTAAATGGCTAAATCGAGATGGATGCGTCTCATCCACAGGCCAGAGGGAAACGTGGGCTTGAGTAATGGTACAGGTGTTAGCATGCCAGCCGCATCATAAGTGTAAATGGATGCAGTGCATGGATAGCATATGCACACCACCGGACTTAATTAAATGCCACATGCATCCAGCACATAAAGGGTCACAACCAACATGTAAAACACATATAAAGGATAAAATTAAGGGGAACCAACCTTGGGACCTTGGTGAGCGCACCCCTTAGAGGGAAAACCTGACATGCATCCAGTAATACTGTACAAGAGATGTGTTTGTCTCTGATTTCACATCACGGCTTTTTCTTATGGATTCTGTATGAAAACAATAATTGCAGATATTCTCCCAAGAGAAATTGCTTGTACCACCCTGAGTGCAGCTGTACTCTACTATGTTACCATCCACCACACAGAGTCCCTATGAGTCTGTATTGCTGTTTTCGGCCTCGTGCACACGACTGCGTCCATGAAGATTGAAGATGAAGATTTTTAGAATAACAACTTTTCATATTAGTTTGATTCTGCATTCATAGGTTTGTAGAAGTTAGGAGTAAAGTCTTTTTCTCAACTCTGTTCAGGTTATAACATTTTTGCTGTGAAGAGGCATGTGATCTCTGCGGAGTCAAATTCAGTTTTGAGAACTGCAAAAGTAAACCAAGCATCTGTGATAATATCTTGTAGGCAGAGAAACTGCCCAATAATCTTACAAACACCTCTGGAAGAGCATGACATTTACTAAGGCACACACAATTACTAAGGCTACTTTCACACTTGCGGCAGTGTGATCCGGCGGGCAGTTTCGTCGTCGGAACTGCCCGCTGGATCTGCCGATCTGCCGCTGACTGAAAGCATTTGTGAGACGGATCCGGATGCGGATCTGTCTCACAAATGCATTGCAAGGACGGATCCGTCTCTCCGCTTTTCATGCTGACCTACGGATCCGTCTTGTATCTTTTTTTCACATTTTTACCGGTCTGCGCAGGCCGGATCCGGCATTTAGGCAAGTCTTCAGTTTCTTTCGCCGGAGATAAAACCGTAGCATGCTGCGGTTTTCTCTTTTGCCTGATCAGTCAAAATGACTGAACTGAAGACATCCTGATGCATCCTGAACGGATTACTCTCCATTCAGAATGCATGGGGATATTCCTGATCAGTTCTTTTCCAGTATAGAGCCCCTGTGACGGAACTCTATGCCGGAAAAGAAAACCGCAAGTGTGAAAGTACCCTAAGTGAATAATATGAAAAAGCACTATGTAAGCATTACAGCTAATAAGCAGCAAATGAATGAGATGGTAGGCACACAGAGTAAATAAACGTCACTGTGCTCCTGATCAGATCTTGCCGAGCTCTCATTGTTCGAGCTAATATCCAAGATGGTGGGTAACGGAAATCTTTAGAGTTTGCTCACCATGACGTGCACTGGGTATTTAAACCCTTGGAGACCACAGTAGGGTGGGCACAGAACTTTCTAGAAAAAACACAAATCTTCTAATATTGGTTAACCAGGTGTGTGTTGTGCACAGCCATGCCGTTAGTACTCTCTCTACTGGGGGTTAGATTTATCCCTTGCATACAGTTGTCAGCCACTGTATGGTACTTCTAACATTTCCACAGGTTTACACAACCGTGTGTATTTTCTGTCCGTGTTACATCCGTTTTTTGCAGACCCATTTGCCGCTAAGTATAGGACATATTCTATCATATGCAGAAAGGACATCTGTGTGCTATCGGCATCCGCATGTCCGTTCCACAAACGATAGAACATGTCCTATTCTTGGCAACGAGTGCAGACTATGGACCCATTGAAGTCAGTCAAAAATAGATGCAACTCGGACTTCACACTGACATCATCTGTATTTTCTGGATAAGATTTTTGCGAATCGCGAAATACATGCAGTCATGTGAATGCCCCCTAATACTGGATAGGATGGAATATGTTATTGTCTTTTAAATTCTGATCTGCCACCAATTCATATGGAATCTGTGTTAAAAAAATGTAAAATTGGCGTTTGGGTAACATCCCCTGATGCATGAGGAGATGTAGCAGTGCTGCAGATTGCACAGGACAATGTATTTCATTACAATAGGTTCGCTGAAGATACCTTGACCTAGCGTGACCTTTTATGAATGACAGTAAATATGCTGGCTTCACTACTTCTCTTGAACCATGGACATTGCAACGGACTAAATGTATTTTCTGTTGGTGAAATATATTTGCAGAAACAGAGAGGTTCCAGAAGAAACTGGATGAAACCACGGTTTTGTTACGGGAGCTGCAAGAGGCGCAGAATGATCGTCTGAGCACAAAGCCTCCTCCTAACATGGTCTGTCTAATGGCGCCATCAGCCAAGGAACTCCAGATCGGTAAGCCGCACTTCACTTTTAAGATTGAATTGCAATCAGAATATGTTCTGAAAAGACTTAAAGGGGTTGTGTTCCTTCAGCAAGTAGCATTTATTATGTAGATAAGGTTCATACCAGGCACTTTATACCCTGTTTGTTTCCATGGTTACAACCACCCTGCAATCCATCAGCGGTGGCCGTGCTTGCGCACTATACAAAGAAAGCACCAGCCTATGTGTGCTCCCACACTCCCGGCCACCAGAGAGGCTGCCACTTTTTCCTATAATGTGCAAGCACGACCACCGCTGATAGATTGCAGGGTGGTCGTAACCATGGAAACAAGCAGTGTATAATGTGATGTCAAAATGAATCAAGCCAACAAAGGAAGCAATATGGACAGTCACAATACATTAGTAAGGGACTTTTATTAACTTTCTCTACATGATAGTGTCTCATATATACATTTTATGCCAAATAGTCATTTTTTTTTTCTAATCTTTTTTTATTTTCTAATCTCAAGGGCTGTATAAGACTGGCAGATGAGCCTTGTACTATTCACAGCACTACTTAATTCGAATCACTCAAATGCCACAGTCACTATTGGTTATGATATCTGAGGGGTTAAATAACCGGGATTGTGTTATCTCCAATCCAAGCCTTTGCAGGTGGGCGTCAACTGTGTAAAACAGCCTGCACTGGCTAGGTAGGGAGGGGGCTCAGCGCATGAGCCTGCTCCATACATTCCTAACCAGTCAATGATGTACATGTACTATACATACCGTAGATGGTGACATGGCAAATTAAAAAAAAAATCGCCAAAATGTTAAAAAATAAAAATATACTTTGTAATATATCTTACTACAGAGAAATATGTCTATTCACTTATCAGATCCTTCTCCCTCCTGCACTGGTCACTCACTGGTATATCAGTCTTTAGAGAGACAGTGGAGACAGATTTTCAGCCTCTGTGACATTTTATTCTGAGAAGTTATCTGAAACGGCAGTGATGCTTTAGAAGAGAACACGCTGGCTGCATCACCTATGCTCAGGATGAGGGCATAAGCATCTGATCCCTGGGGATCCAACTGCTGGGACCCCCACTGATCACCAAAATGGCTGTCCCATGTTGCTCTCTTATAAATGGAGTTGTAGATCCAGTATGTTGCACACTGCCACTCCATTCGTTGGGGGACTGCTGTCTATAAGATCACTGTACTCCGCCATCACTGAAAGTCCCATAGAGGCTGACTGGAGCTGTAGTACGCATATTCGACCTGTGGCTCCTTTCATGCAGCCGCATGGGACTTCTGTTCTCTTGATCCACAGGTTTGGGGATAAGCATCTGATTGGCGGGGGATCTGCTATGTCCCCCACTGATTAGATGCTTATCTCTTATCCTCTGAATAGGGGATGAGTTGATTTTGTGGCCCTTCCTGATGTCAGTTATACATGTGGGGCCTGTACAGATGTTGCCTGCTCAGATGCTGTGTGGGTATCATAGCTGGCAGGTGCCTACTGGTTTGCACATAAGACTCCTACCAGTAGTGTCTGTGATCGGAGGTAACTCCAATCAGACAGTTAACCCCTCAGATGCCATGGCATTGGAGTGATCATTTACTGGGAGTGGACTGCTTCCAGCTACTAAACAGTCCCTCCATGACAAGATAGTGGGAACCGTTTGGTTGCTATGGCATCTGGGAACCACGTGAACACTCCCAGACCTTCCATAGTACAGTGCTTAGGCAGTGCTCAATAGTAGCATAGTAATTTTACCATAGACTGCAGAGGTAAACCATTGCAGTCTATGGTATAGGCAATCTAATGATTGCATGTTTAAAGAGGAGCTGTCACCGCTCCTGACATTCCTGTTTTAATAGCTCCATGCATTCCCCATTTAATAGCAATTCTAGAGCATCTATTCTAATGGCTTTATGTTATTTCTACTAGAAGTTATGAATGAATTGCTATTAGCTGTCAATAGAGGTACAGAGAAAAGGGAACCAGTTGGGGGTGTGGCCCTGCACAGACGGACAAAGGCAGCACTGACTGGATAGCCAGTCTGTACAGGTACACGTCCTCCATACAGCAGTATACGACCACATATGGGGCTTTTCTGTAAACTGCAGAATCAGGGTAATAAGGGTACTTTCACACTTGCGGCAGAGGATTACGGCAGGCAGTTCCATCGCTGGAACTGCCTGCCGGATCCGTCAAAACGTATGCAAACTGATGGCATTTGTCAGACAGATCAGAATCCTGATCCATCTGACAAATGCATTGAAATGCTGGATCCGTCTCTCCGGTGTCATCTGGAAAAACGGATTCAGCATATTTTTTTTTTTCCCCACATTTTTTGTGGTCTGAGCATGTGGGGGCCGGATTCGGCATTAATGCATTTCAATGGGGAAAACATGCTGATTCCGGCAAGTGTTCCGGAATTTTGGACAGAGATGCTGCTGTATGATCTCTGTCCTGAAAAGGCAAAAACACTGAACTGAAGACATCCTGATGCATCCTGAACGGATTGCTCTCCATTCAGAATGCATGGGGATAAAACTGATCAGTTCTTTTCCGGTATTAAACCCTTAGGACGGAACTTAATACCGAAAAAGAATAACGCTAGTGTGAAAGTACCCTAAATATTGAGGTTCGTTTTGTTGTTGTGTTGCAGGAAAAAATTGATTACGATGGAAACCTGCAAAAAAAGTGCAATTTTGAAATTTCACATCTATTTTGCTTTAAAGGGGTATTACCATCACATGCTATAGGGGCAAATCGCTAGTATAAGTAGAAGAAGTGAGAATGCTTTTATGGGAAAAGATTCAGTAGAACGTGCATTTCATTCTTTTCAATTCCTGCTTATTCTGGGCTGTGAAGTCCAGGAGGCGGTCCTATCAGTGATTGACAGCCGTCCCTCTATGACTGTGTATACAGAGATCGCTGTCAATCACTGATAGGACCGCCTCCTGGACTTCACAGCCCAGAATGAGCAGGAATTGAAATGTATAAATGACACTTTACACTGAGTTTTTTTCCCCACCAAACTATATATCACTCTGCTCAGCTCCTCCTGCTCTATAACATGCTGCATGCAGCTCAGACACCATGTTCAATGTGACAGGTTCCCTTTAATCCATTCCTGTCTTAGGCCTCTTTCACACAAACGTAAGGACTCTGTGCCCGTGCTGTGGGACGCATACGGCGGTTCCGCAATACACAGGTTACCAGCCGTGTGCATTCCACATCACAGATGCGGACCTATTCACTTGAATGGGTCCGCAAATCCGGAGATGTGGAACTGAGCCCCACGGAAGCACTACAGAGTGCTTCTGTGGTGGTCTGTTCCGTGCTTCCATTCCTCAAAAAGATAGAACAAGTTATATCTTTTTGCGGAACGGACTGATCGCGGACCACATTCAAGTGAATGGGTCTGCGATCCGCATGCGGCTGGCCCACAGTCGGTGCCGGTTCATGCGGTCCGCAGCACGGGCACAGAGCCCTTACGTTCGTGTGAAAGAGGCCTTAGAGTAGTTTCAGATGAGTGTGTTCACTGCAGTATTTCCAGTTATGGACATTGCTCATCAGGAGTGAATTTGCAGCCTCATAATGATTTATAATGTAGTTAACTCCTTCCTGGACACGTCTGCTGAACCGTAATCCCAGTGAAACTAGGGGTATCAAAAAACCTGAAGGTGGAAACCCCGCTTTAAAGGGATTGGCCACTATCCATCCATCAGTGGACTCCATTCACTTACACTGGGGACGGACATGGGAACTAGAGCATGTGCAGACCTGCAAGTAAACATCAACTAGACATTTTAACCCCTTGAGTACCACCGCCGTACATGTACGGTGGAAGTAGGGGTTTTAAATTTGCAGAGGCCCAGGACTAATGTCTGACAGACAGTGATGCCGGTGCATACATTTAACCCTTTTGATGCCACGGTCAAGCATGACAATGACATCTAGATGCCGCAAAACTGGAAACGCGTGCTTCTGGGTTAGGACCAGCTGCCCCATGCGGTGATCGGGGGAGCCAGTCCTTCTCTCTGATGTGCTGTGTCTCCAAAAAAAACCTGCGTATTAGAGCTGCAATTCTTATTGAAGCCTGCAGGTGGCAGGCCTCCATAGGATAACTGCAAATGACGCTTAGGCCAAGTTCACACTTCCGTTATTTGATCAGTTATTTCTATCGGTTATTGTGAGTCAAAACCAGTAGTGAAGCCTCCACAGAGATGAGGGAAAGATCTGCACTTGTTCTGTGTTTTTGACCCACCCCTGTTTTTGGCTCACAATACATGATGGAAATAACTGTCCAAATAACTGAAGTGTGAAACTGGCCTTAGACTGTAGTTCTATTGAACTGATAAGAGAAATCCAGCACTGTGTCTCAATAAAACACTTTTTGCAAAGTGGGGGTGCAAAAAAAAGTGAAAAAAAAAATATTATACGAATTTTTATCCCCCCCTCTTTCCCCAGAATAAAAATAAATAAAAAAACCCCAAAGATCATGATCATCACCGCATCCCAAAATGCCTGAACTATCAAAATATATTAAAAAATATTTATCCCATATGGCAAATGGCGTACTGGGAAAAAAAACATCAAAATGGGCGATTCACCCCAAAAAATTATATAAGATGTGATCAAAAATTCCCACACACTCCAAAATGGTATCAATACAAACTACAGATCATCCCGCAAAAAGAGTCCCTACATAGATCCATAGATATAACGATTAAAAAGGTTGAGGGTCAGAATATGGCAATATTTTTTCTTGTTTCCAGTATTGCATGGAAAGTACCACTTGTCTGCCAAAAAAACAAGCTCTCATACAGCTGTCTGAACAGAAAAATAAAAGTTATGGCTCCAGGAAGAAGAAAAAAACACACACAAAAAACAAACAAAAAAACTCTGGTATTCAAGGGGTTAAACCACTGGACATCCACGCCAATGGCTTAATAATAACCAGTGCTAGCTTCATGTATGTGCTGCCATGCATTCAGCTTTTTTTATGCACTTTTTAAGCCAAAATCAGGAGTGGATCATGAGAGAGAGAGAGTTAGTATTGAGGCTTCAAGAACTGTCAAAAACCTGACTGAGTGGCAGCAGCCTAAGCCTTCAACAGTGTTTCCTATGAAGCAATCCTGAGTAAAGAAAGGCCAGCACACAGAGCACCTGGACCATAGACGGGTAAACTTGGAAAGCAGTTTTGAAATAATCGGTGAAAATGTTCTCACACTTCGTTTTTGCTTGCAGCGGAAAAGGTTAATGAGAACCTGAAGGAATTGGCCCAGCAGGTGCATCCAGGGGACATTGTTAGTGTTCTTGGCATCCGGAAGGCAATGGGAATTGTCTCTCCATATGTGAGCACTGAAGAGATGGTGGAGGATCTGACAGCAGGTACATCAGTAAAATATATTTGTTTAGAGATATTAAACGTGTTTCACACTGTCCATCGGAATAGATCTTATCTTATCCCATTTCTTGACAGGTTCTCAAGATGGCAAAATGTTTTGTAACAATGGAAACGAGTGCCCACCCATGGGAACGTAATTTTTGAGAGGCAGAAGAACTTGTAAATTATTATGTACCTTAATCTTTTAGTACCAATAAAAAAGAGGACCATGGTTTTGATAAAAATCTGCCTTGAATTAATTTGGGTAAATATAAAGGGTTGTTTTCACAGAGCAAAACCTGCAGCATTTGTGTGCAAGAGCATTGAGAATTCAATTCTTCTCCTGACATGGGAAGTATAAGCTTTGCAAAAATCTCTGGACATGTTAGGCTCTGTTCATATTAGGTTAATACTACATTCAGCCTAGTGCAGTGATGGCTAACCTTGGCACTCCAGCTGTGGTGAAACTACGACTCCCAGCATGCTCCATTTATTTCTATAGAGTTCTGAGAGCAGCCAAGCAAGGGGGGCATCTTGGGAGTTGTAGTTTTACCGCAGCTGGAGTGCCAAGGTTAGCCATAACTGGCCTAGTGCATACATACCCATATTGTGCACTGACCCAATGAATGCCAGTAGCCTTTTGGAGGAGTTTAATTATGTGGGATAGTGTAGACTGCTAATCTATTTAATACAGAAACATTTCTGGGGACCATTGTATATAAAGAGTGGAAATGATGGCAAACACTGAAGGTATGTATAGAGAGTGGAGGTACACTCTTCGTCATTGAAATTGCAACAGGAAATGTTGTGGAATTATGGAAATCACAGGATCGATAGACATGTTAATGATATGCCGATGATTTATTCAGTATCTAGTATGAGCACCATGCAAAGAAATACATAAACTTACACTCCTTGGCATGCTATCTGGAAGGTTATTAATGGGTGTATGAGCGATGTTGAGCACGCAAATCATCAAGATCTGCTACTGGCAGCTCACTTTGCAATTGCTGGCCAATGACGTTCCAGTCTGGAGACACTGCAGGCCATGGTAGAACATTAAGTCATGCAGGCTGCTCACAGTAGCCAAAGCAACATGAGGTCTTGCATTGTCCTTTTGAAAAACGTCTCTTGGGACTCTGGAGAAATGGCCATAACTAGAGGGGTTTGGTTACTGTACTCTGCCACCGCACACCTTAATCTGAGAGTAGGACTTGTGTGAAGGCCTATTCTTGGCGTTTCCCATGTGGTCTCCAGACCAATATCTGGCTAACGCTGCATTCAAGACAAAAGCAGGACCTATTGCTGAATAGAGATAGACCTATATTCCAGCCTCTATAGCCGTCTTGTTGTGCACCATGACAGTGGTGGTGTGGTCAGGTCAATGGAACACACCTAGCTGGATGTCTAGTTCACAGTTCAGGTATCGTGCAGACACCTTCTGATGGTTTGTGTAGACACTGTTTGCAGCCTTAGGCTTGGGTTGTGATGTCCAGTTTCACATGCAGATGCTCCATCTAAGTAGAGGTCCGTCTCTGCACCTCTTGCTGTCATTCCAGTTCGTTGTTCTCCCAATCACTGGGACACGCAACATTGAGCACTGCTGACATCTAAGGCCGTAGCGATCTGCCAGTGTGGTAAACCAAGGTGTCTCAGTTCAAGGATTCTGTTCCTCTGTTTGCTACAACAAGGATAACTGGCACATCAACAAACAGGAGGCTTCTCGCAATCATACCATATGACATGATCCGATTTTGAGGTTTCATGTGGCTAAAAAAACTTTGCTTTCATTCTGGCTTTTATGCCTCTCCCACATGCCACAGATTGGAGCTAGGTGCTTTAAAATTTGACCTTCTGCTCCAATTTCAATGTTGAGTGTATATTGCATACCCTCATTCTCCCCATCACATCCACTCAGTATATGCTGCATCTATACTGTACAGCAGGGATCAGCAACCTCCAGCAGTTCAGAAACTACTACTCCCAGAATGCTTCATTCACTTCCATGGGAGTTAGGCCTCATGCACACGACCGTTGTGTGCATCCGTGGCCGTTGTGCCGTTTTTTTTCGCGGACCCATTGACTTTCAATGGGTCCGTGGAAAAATCGGAAAATGCACCGTTTTGCAGTCGAGGCCGTGATCCGTGTATCCTGTCCGTCAAAAAAATATGACCTGTCCTATTTTTTTGACGGACAACGGTTCACGGACCCATTCAAGTCAATGGGTCCGTGAAAGAACACGGATGCACACAAGATTGGCATCCGTGGCCGTAGGTTGCTTTCATACAGACGGATCCGAAGATCCGTCTGCATAAAAGCTTTTTCTGATCTAAGTTTTCACTTCGTGAAAACTCATTTCCGACAGTATATTCTAACACAGAAGCGTTCCCATGGTGATGGGGACGCTTCTAGTTAGAATACACTGCAAACTTTCTACAAGACTGCCCCCTGCTGCCTGATGGTGATGGGGACGCTTCTAGTTAGAATACACTGCAAACTTTCTACAAGACTGCCCCCTGCTGCCTGGCAGCACCCGATCTCTTACAGGGGGATATGATAGCACAATTAACCCCTTCAGGCACCTAAAGGGGTTAATTGTACTATCATATTCCCCCTGTAAGAGATCAGGGCTGCCAGGCAGCAGGGGGCAGACCATCCCCCCCCCCCTCCCCAGTTTGAATATCGTTGGTGGCACAGTGTGCCAACCACCATCGGCCCCCCTCCCTCCCTCTATTGTATTAAATCGTTGGTGGCACAGTGTGCCAACCATCGGCCCCCCTCCCTCCCTCTATTGTATTAAATCGTTGGTGGCACAGTGTGCCAACCACCATCGGCCCCCCTCCCTCCCTCTATTGTATTAAATCGTTGGTGGCACAGTGTGCCAACCACCATCGGCCCCCCTCCCTCCCTCTATTGTATTAAATCGTTGGTGGCACAGTGTGCCAACCACCATCGGCCCCCCTCCCTCCCTCTATTGTATTAAATCGTTGGTGGCACAGTGTGCCAACCACCATCGCTCCCTCCCCCCCTCTATAGCAGTAACATTGGTGGCAGTGTGCGGTCTCAACAGTAGAAGATTCATACTTACCTGCTTGCTGCTGCCATGTCTGTGTCCGGCCGGGAGCTCCTCCTACTGGTAAGTGACAGTTCTTTAGCAATGCACCGCACAGACCTTTCACTTACCAGTAGGAGGAGCTCCTGGCCGGACACAGACATCGCAGCAGCAAGCAGGTAAAGTATGAATCTTCTACTGTTGAGACCGCACACTGCCACCAATGTTACTGCTATAGAGGGGAGGAGGGAGGGGGGGGGGGGCGATGGTGGTTGGCACACTGTGCCACCAACGATTTAATACAATAGAGGGAGGGAGGGGGGCCGATGGTGGTTGGCACACTGTGCCACCAACGATATTCAAACTGGGGAGGGGGGGGCTGCCCCCTGCTGCCTGGCAGCCCTGATCTCTTACAGGGGAATATGCCGCACCTAAAGGGGTTAATTGTGCTATCATATCCCCCAGTAAGAGATCGGGTGCTGCCAGGCAGCAGGGGGCAGTCTTGTACAAAGTTTGTAGTGTATTCTAACCTGAAGCGTCCCCATCACCATAGGAACGCCTCTGTGTTAGAATATACTGTCGGATCTGAGGTTCACGAAGTAGCTCATATCCGACAGTATATTCTAACATAGAGGCGTTCCCATGGTGATGGGGACGCTTCAAGTTAAAATATACCATCGGATTGGAGAAAACTCCAATCCGATGGTATAAAAGAACTCCAGACTTTACATTGAAAGTCAATGGGGACGGATCCGTTTGAAATGGCACCATATTGTGTCAACATCAAACGGATCCGTCCCCATTGACTTGCATTGAAATTCAGGACGGATCCGTTTGGCTCCGCACGGCCAGGCGGACACCAAAACGACTTTTTTTTCATGTCCGTGGATCCTCCAAAAATCAAGGAAGACCCACGGACGAAAAAACGGTCACGGATCACGGACCCACGGACCCCGTTTTTGCGGACCGTGAAAAAAAACGGTCGTGTGCATGAGGCCTTAGAAGAGCAGCTGAGCATGTTTGCATGCTGGGAGTTGTAGTTTCACAGCAGCTGGAGTACATCCTATTGTAAGAAAAGGACCTTGTACAGCATTGGGGGGGGGGGAGCATGGCTAGAAGGTCCTGGCAGCACACACATTGCACAGAGCTAGGGCTCACACACATGATACTTCTCTGCAAAATAAACAGGAATAGGACCTATTTTTTTTCTCTCTGCAGGGCTGTGCAAAGGACTTACGGATACAGCCCCATTGGGATGAATAGGCCCGCATCCAATCCGCAAAATATGCAGATTGGATGTGGACCAAAACTACGGCTGTGTGCATGAGCCCTTATAGTGCGGTGCGTGCAATTTGCTCACTGAAAGTGTGTGCGTGTAAGATGTGTCTGTGCTGTCTGCTCACTGAATAAACAGCACCTGCCACATAACTGCACCGCAACGACCTTCCATTCTCACGGAGCTCAGAGCCTCCTTCCTTACACTGGCTGACATTCTGACTATTAGACGCAACAGAAGACTTCAGCACAGTTTGGGGAAGAAAAAGTGCGTCCATTACTCTGAAAAATATGGTAATTGGAATATTGGCACCTATCTTCAACATTGTAAGTAATGCTGAAGCAGGTCAGATGGACAACGTGGAGAAGGTTTTGCTCTGTGAAGTTACAGATATTTTAAGCTGTTTCACAAAACCACAATATGACCGCACATAATACATTTTATATGAAGCTGCCAACTCTGTCCAAATGTAAATAATTGTGAAATGCAAACTATCTTCAAATGCTCAACTTGACAAAAAGGTGAATTTGACCTACAGGATACGTTTTAATCCACAGCTGGATAAAATAGTGATGGTTGCCACCATCAAAACAATGACATAAAGGCACTTAAATTACATAGTAATTAGTCATACATGGTACACAAGGCGTCTGCATGAGAAATGGAAATAAATATAAAAAACAATTTACTTACAAGGTTTACAAAAAGATTCAAATACAATTTCCTACATCTGACAAAAAGCTCAACGGAAAACGGAACACGACCTCGTAAAGTGTGCAATACAGACAGTTCTCAGATGAGTACAGAAGTAATTGTCTTTCCAGGGAGGAAATTACTGTATATTCTGGCATACTGCTAGAAGCCATTGGTTAATGTGAGCAGTCCCTCTGAAATACTGTCCTCACCAGCAAAGCCTAAATCATAGAGCCACTTAAAAAAAAATGAAAGGTTCTCTGATTTCACTTGACATGTAAGGCCTCTTTCACACGGGCGTCATGTTTTTTGCCCGGATAAGATGCGGGTGCATTGCGGGAAAATGCACGATTTTTCCGCGTGAGTGCAAAACATTGTAATGCGTTTTGCACACGCGTGAGAAAAATCGGCATGCGTGGTACCCAAACCCGAACTTCTTCACAGACGTTCGGGTTAGGTGTTCTGTAGATTATAAGGGAAAATAATAGCATTCTGAATACAGAATGCATAGTACAATAGGGCTGGAGGGGTTAAAAAAATAAATAAAAAATTCTCACCTTAATCCACTTGTTCGAGCAGCCGGCATCTCTTCTGTCTTCAGGACCTGGGTAAAGGACCTGTGATGACGTCACTGCGTTCATCACATGGTCCATCACATGATATTTTACCATGGTGATGGATCATGTGATGAGTGCAGTGATGTCATCACAGGTCCTTTACCCAGGTCAAGAAGAAGAGAAGCCGGGCTGCGCAAATAAGGGGAGTTAAATTATTTAATTTTTTTTTAACCCCTCCAGCGCTATTGTACTATGCATTCTGTATTAAGAATGCTATTATTTTCCCTTATAACCATGTTATAAGGGAAAATAATAATGATCGGGTCTCCATCCCGATCGTCTCCTAGCAACCGTGTGCGTGAAAATCGCACCGCATGCGCACTTGCTTGCGGATGCTTGCGATTTTCATGCAGTCCCATTCACTTCTATGGGGCCTGCATTGCATGAAAAACGCACAAAATAGAGCTTGATGCGATTTTCACACAACGCACAAGTGATGGGTGAAAATCACCGCTCGTGTGCACAGCCCCATAGAAATTAATGGGTCCGGATTCAGTGCGGGTGCAATGCATTCACCTCACGCATTGCACCCGCGTGGAAAACTCGCCCATGTGAGAGGCCTTAGGCAGACCCATTCAGTGACTTCGCCCTCTCTAAATATATAAAAAGAAATACTCTGTTCTTAAAGGCTCCAAATAAAAAAAAAAAATTAGCATTTTTTGTCCCAGTGTATCTAAAATGAATCAATTGTGCAAATTAATCTTCTACTGTTGGTGTCTACAGCTGCTGTGGAGACTTGTGTCTGCATGGACTACAGATACATCCTGTGATAACACATGATCCACCATTCACAATAAGTGGTATCTGTATATTTAGGTGTTATCTGTCATAAGCAGATAACTGCAGTAAAGTGATCTGGACTGACTAAAAAGTGGCACCTATATTAGGCTTGTTGGCTAATACGAACATTGCATTTTTTTATATTTTTTTTTTGACATTTAAAATAACCACCAAAAATTCTTAATACATTAAACATAAAAACATGATTTATAGAGGTTGGTCACTTCCCGGCTGCTTGTGACCAATGTGTAAGATGATGATATGGCACTTTGTATTAATATAGCTTTTGTTGATATCCGTGCTATTTGCTATATTGACATGTCCCCATCTTGGCCAAGTCGTTTTGGTCCCATTCACACCTGAATTTCTGGTCTGCATCTGATCCATATTTTTTGAAGATTGGATGGCGACCCATTCATTTTAACGGAGCTGCAAAAAATACAGACAGTGTGTGCTGTCCGTGCCGCAGTCCGGTAAAAAAAATTTAACACGTCCTATTCTTGTCCATTTTGTGGACAACAAAAGGGATCGTTACAATGGGTCAGCAAAAAATAAATAAAATGGATGCAATACGGACATAATCCGTATTTTTGGCGAATCTGTCTTTTGCAGCAAAATACATACGGTTGTGTGAATGGACTGAGGTCGACAGGACTTTGTTTTCCGTCTTGCATAACGGGACCCAGACGGATCCGTTTTGATTCCCATAGACTTCTATTAGGACGGAGAGCTTCTGTTTTGCATTCCGTCATAATACAAGTCTATGGGCGGAAGAATGGATCCGTCCTTCTGTCTTATAGATTCCGTTATAACGGAATCCATAACGCTAGTGTGAACCCACCCTAACTTGTATTTCATTGATTTAAAAGTGTTTTCCGATATTTAAATACTGATAACTTAACTTCTGGATAGGTCATCAGTATCTGTCTGACACCTGAGACCCCCACCATCAGCTGCTTGAGAAGGCGCCAGTGTTTCTGTGAGCACAGCGCTGTATATGGTATAGTGACTGCGTGGTATAGCGCACAGTCCCATTCACTTCTATGGGGCTCAGCTGCTCCTAGGCCATGTAACCAATGAACGTGTCGTCACTGGCCTAAGGAAAGTGGTGAGAAGGCCGCGGTGCTACTGTGAATGACAATGCCTTCTCGAACAGCTGATCAGCAGGGGTCCCACTGATCAGACACTGATGATCTATCCACAGGATAGTCAGGGATGTCAAACTCGTGGCCCTCCAGCTGTTGCAAAACTACAACTCCCATCATGCCTGGGCATACTACAGCTATCAGGGAATGATGGGAGTTGTAGTTTTGCAACATCTGGAGGGCCATGAGTTTGACATCCATGGGATAGGTCATCAGTATTTAAGTCTCAGGAAACCCCTTTAAATTCCTGCTCACTCTGGGCTTTGAAGTCCAGGAGGCAGTCCTATCAGTGATGGCGTCCTGCCTTATGACTGTGCACATAGAGATCGCTATCAATCACTAATAGGACCATCTCCTTGACGTCAAAGCCCAGAATGAGCAGGAACATAAATATATAAAAAAATTTATGAATCTTTTCAAATAAACTGTATATCAATTTGCTCAGCTCCTCCTGTAACATGGTGCTGGCAGATTACAGTGATCAGAAACCCAAAGAACAAGGAAAATATTTAATGTTAAATGCATCAGGATTTGGAAAAACAACATTTGTAAATGAACACTGGGCAGGATGGTGAAATCTGATGTGAAGACTTTCCTGCGTCCACAATAGCTATTCAGTCAAGCCTGCCATCCATTGAATCAGATGCTGGATGTTTTCTTTTTATGTTTTGAAATTATCTTTGTTGCAAAGAAATAGTCTTCCTGTAGTGGCCGATTCTACAGCTACAAGCTGGAAAGTGAAGTCATTCAACCATCTAGAGAACGTTCTTCCTGATCCTGTATATAAAGAAGAGCTTGCAAGACAACTATGGTCATTGGCATTCAATTTCTTGGTGTCCATAACCTAAAGCAGACTTTGTTTTTGGCCTTCACAAGTCATGAGATATGTAGGTGTAGACAAAGCTGGATTATTTCATGGTTGTCCAGTTGTTGAAGGCTAGTCATACAATTGTAAAGGGCAAAGTATCATCTTACAATACATGACCTGTAGTCAGGAGATAACATGGCTCTGAGAGCTTGGACCAGAATAAAAGTTTGATTATGGGTTTTGTCATGGAAATGGTGGCTTCAACATTGCTGGTGTCCTCTTCCACGGATTGGCATCTGGCAGATCACTCTGTACTTTTACTGGGACACCCATATAACGCTCAAATCCTCTCCTGCATAGGCGGCTTCTCACGTCATACGGTTGCCTAGGCAAGAATAGCACTTGATCTGCCAGCCGCCTCTCAATTTTAGATTTAACCCGTTGGTGATTACTAATACGCCAGCTAGAGCACCGCCTTTTTACACTGCTTTAGTTTAAATGCTGCACAGATGCTCTGCCATCTAAAAATCTATGTTTTTCCTTTAAAATGTGTTTTTTAAAAGAACAAAGTAAAAAACAAAAACCACACATAACTGGTATCGTCCCATCCATAATGGACATGCAGTGTAAAATACCACGTTACTCATCGTGCCCAGTGAAAACCATAAAAAACAAAACAAAAAAAAATGCCAGATTTGCTTATTTTTGTTCAACCCACTTCCCAAAAAAATAGAAAAAAGAAAAGTGATCAAAAACTCATATGTACCTCAAAATGGTACCAATAAAAACCATAAGTTGTCATGCAAAAAAAATAAGTCCTCACACATCTCCGTCAACTGAAAAAAAAAAAAAAAAGGTAATGGGTGACAAATATATTTTTTTGCTAAAATTTTAATTGTGCAAAAGTAGTTAAACATACAAAAACTATATGGATTTGGTATTGCACCAACTGTACTGACGCATCAGGTTACATGTTATTTATACTGCACAGTAAACACCAGAAAAATGAAAAACAAAAAAAATTATAAATTATATCCACCCCTAAATGGTTACCGTATGTGGTTGCAAAAAAAAGAAGTTATGACTCTTATGCGATGATGAAATAGAAAACTGCTTGTACATCACGAGGGTAAACTCCCAGGTGGAGAGGAGCACACCAGCAATACTGGAGGTACCAGTGTGGGGGGACCCTGGAGCTCTGCAGAGCGGCACACGCCAGGGCTCCAGCCAATGTTCTCTGCTGATTTGTTTCACATTTATTTGATTCAATCCATGACACTGAGGTTACTGGGAACACTTTTGGAAGCCCGCATATTGCCACACAAGTGCATGACGGTATACACACACATAAACTTACATTATTAACCCACAGCACTGCTGATTAATATAACCACAGACTGTGACATTTCTTCTGGCTGCAAGGACAGTAGCTTAAAAAGTATTTGACATCAGTTGGCGCATTTATCTGTGTGAATTCCTATGTATTTCTTGCTCCATGGCAGTGAATGGGAAGTCATGGCTTTCAATACTATACACCTCCCCTTTACCCCTCTATTTTTTATATATTTGGAGCTTGCATGTTTTTAATTAAACTTTTTTTTAAACTTTCTCAAACTTAATGCTAAATGTAAAAAAAAAATATAATAATACCACTAAAGCTTTCTGTGTATAAAGTCAGCAAACACAGAAGTACAATACGAATCTAGAGCAGACTCTGGGCGACTTATTAAGGATCCATGGTAAGGCTGTGCACATAAGGCCTAATAGTATAAAACTGGTAAATATAGAGTCGTATGTACTATACTCACCCAACTGTATTGACTTGAGAGCTAAAATCAGTGAAGCTTGATAAAAAAATAAAAATCATTCCGCCATTAAATCTCTCATACATAATCATTGTTCCTTTGCCCTACAGTCAAACAATGGGTTATCATTATCACCCATCATACTATAACTCAGCTATCTTCAACAGTCCCATAGAGCTAGATCGATCGGCAGTGTGCAAGTGTGAACGCCCTCCATTCAAATGAGGGAACATGGAATCTCTGTTCTCATCATTGGTAGCGGCCCCGAAAGAGTGATTGGACCCTGCCAATCAGACACCTAATTTCCCATGATCGGTGGTGGTTCCAAAGTGATTGGACCCCACCAATCAGACATGATCAGTGGTGGCCCCAAAGAGTGATTGGACCCCACCAATCAGACACTTAATTTCTCATGATCAGTGGTGGCCCCAAAGAATGATTGGACTCCACCAATCAGACACCTAATTTCTCATGATCAGTGGTGGCCCCAAAGAATGATTGGACCCCACCAATCAGACACCTAATTTCTCATGATCAGTGGTGGCCCCAAAGAATGATTGGACCCCACCAATCAGACACCTAATTTCCAATGATCGGTGGTGGCCCCAAAGAGTGATTGGACCCCACCAATCAGACACTTAACTAAGGGATAAGTGTTTGTCATGGGACAGCCCTTTTAAGGGAAGCAGACTGTTCATTTCTCTGTTGACCTCACCAAGTTGTTCTTACCCGGCCGGGGCATCCATTCACCTGCTGACATCTATGTATGATCACTACTGTTATTGCCTCCCAACAAAGGGTTCACCTGTGGCATTGATATGTATTATCACTGTTGAGGCCCTTTCATTATTACTCATCTGCGTTCTGTTTCCAAGAGAAGCAATTACAGTCCTGTAGAAACAACCTAGGAAAGAGTTTCTAAAAAAAACAAGGTCCTGCAGAGTCATAACTTTGAGGTATGAACCACCCGTCCTCTGGCATTCCACTGTTGGGTAAGAAATACTGTATATGTAGTACGCTTTGTGTAATATTCTCCCGGCACTTCCAGTGCAGGATATTACAGCCATGCCAATGGTCCAGTAAAAGGCATCTCTTCCATCGGAATGAGCTAATTACTTGGCAAAGTCTTCATGTAAAATTAGGCAGCACGCACGCTCCAAACATTTTAAATCCACAAAGAAATAACACGTGCAAAGTCAGTTCATTGCAATGCTCTGGGATTTGGCCATGTCTGTGCAAACAAAGTACGTCCTGAGCTCTCCCTTCCCTTTAACGTTGATCAGTCCTCGGCACTCACAGGAATAACCTAAGCCTTCCAAAATACGGCACGTCTCTTCTGTCACCTGGGAAGAAAGGACACAGAGATACCACTGGAGAGTTAGTGCGGATATTGCCACAAGACTTGTCCTGTCCTTCATTTACTACTTCTCACAAAAGATGCTGCAATGAGATGTAATGATTTTTTCCCACCAAAACTATAGTTTGGTACTAGAGAGTTATACTTAAAGGGGTTATCCCAAGCTTAAAGGGGTTGTCTCACTTGAGCAAGTGGCATTTATCATGTAGACAGAGATAATAGAAGGCGCTCACTAACGTATTGTGATTGTCCATATTGTCTCCTTTGCCGGCTGGATTCATTTTTCCATCACATTATACACTGCTCGTTTCCATGGTTATGACCCCCCTGCAATCCATCGCAGTTGTTGTGCTTGCACACTATAGGAAAAAATGCCGACCTATCTGGTGGCTGGGACCACGGGGGCTCACATATTCTAGTGCTTTTTCCTATACTGTGCAAGCATGGCCACCTTTGCTGGATTGCTGGGTGGTCGTAACCATGGAAACGAGCAGTGTATAATGTGATGGAAAAATGAATCAAGCCAGCAAAGGAGGCTATATGGACAATAACAATACATTAGTAAGTGCCTTGTATTAACTTTCTCTACATGATAAATGCCATAACAAGCTCTGTGCTTCACATGGATCCCATTCGTTGCTCTGCGAGATTTATTTCAAGCTGGCAGCTCAGGAAGCATGTTCTTTCTCAGAGGGTGTGTTCTTTCTGCTGCAGCTCTCTCCATCACACAGATCAGGGGATGTGTCCTTTCTGCTGTACCTATCTCCCATACAGTTCAGAGGGGAGGGGTGTCCTTTCTGCGGCACCTCCTTCCCGGAAACTGTCACAGTTTCTAACAGATATGTTACCTGGATTTTTCCAAGTTCTCCTGTGCTCTCCATCCTGCTGGCCACATTCACTGTATTCCCCCAAATGTCATATTGTGGTTTTCTAGCCCCGATCACTCCAGCAATGACAGGCCCGTGGTTTATCCCTAAAAGATAAAAAAATCCATCATTGTGATCAGTGCCATCGCATGCCAAACAAAGGCGACATTACCCAAGGAGCCTATCTCAAAGCAAAAACGTCCAATGAAAACTGTTCGCCCCTTTTTTACTTTACGCACAGCTTTTACAGAATGCGTGAATGATCCCGCCAATGTCCACCTTCACAATTTATTTTATTGTCCCAGTGTATCAAAAATGTAAAATAAAGCGTGATTTGATTAGAAGTGTCCTAACACCTATCGTTCTCCTTCCACAGCTTCTTTACCAACCATGAGTCTGAGGCTACTTTCACACTGGCGTTTTGGCTTTCCGTTTGTGAGATCCGTTCAGGGCTCTCAGACGCGGTCCAAAACGGATCAGTTTGCATTCTAATGTATTCTGAATGGAAAAGGATCCGCTCAGAATGCATCAGTTTGCCTCCGTTCAGTCTCCATTCCGCTCTGCTTGCAGCATTTTGCTGTCCACCTGACGAAGCGGAGCCAAACGGATCCGGACACACAATGTAAGTCGATGGGGACGGATCAGTTTTCTCTGACACAATCTGGCACAATAGAAAACAGATCCGTCCTCCATTGACTTTTTAATTATGTTCATGACGGATCCGTCATGGCTATAGAAGACATAATACAACTGGACCCGTTCATGACGGATGCATGCGGTTGTCTTATTGTAATGGAAGTGTTTTTGCAGATCCATGACGGATCCGCAAAAAATGCTAGTGTGAAAGTTGCCTTGCTCTTCCATTGGTCTCCTACCTCGTTCTAATCTACCAGATGCACGTAGGGGACAGGTAGGAAGGAGTGTGACTAAAGGATCAGACTACACTGGTTATGTTGTCTGTTACCATAGAGACACATAGGTCTGCATAGGAACTGTACATCTTCAATCAAAACGTAATGCAAAATTGATTTTGATCCTACAGTAAAGCATGGAAAACTGCTAGGAAGGAGATGTTACCCATTGTATTACCCGATGCACATCATCCCCCATTTCATGTGCCCCATTGCCATAGCTCTGTCCCCATGAGATCATGAAAACACACCCAGCTGTGGAAATAAATGACGTACTCAACGGTGGTATCACCTAAACACACTTGAGTAGACAATGGTAACAATGAAGGTCTCAGGGTGCATTTACACCAACAGATTATCTGACAGATTTTCTGACCAATCATTGGCCGTTTACACACAGATCTTGTGTTACACAATCTGATGGGACAGAAATTGGTCAGATGATCTGTTGGTGTAAATGCGCCCTTAGTAGCGTAATACTAATTCCGTTATTTTCTTCTTTTTATCCTAAGGATTCAACAACTCACCTACACGCAGGCGAAAGTTATTAAAAGAATGCCTATTGATTCCATCCAGCTTTTGCATTAGCGCCATGGCATATTCCACAGTGATTCCTATCTGTGCGTTCTTTTTTTCCTGGTCCTATGGGAGACGTAGGAAATGTGACATCCCAAGACAGTCAACAGGATTTAGGAGAGATGGACGCTGCTCAAAGGTGTCAACGTACTTGAAAACGAACATCCAGCATTTAACACAATGTGATTATTTGATGTGAAATTCTGTAGTGTTTCATTTCTTGTATCTCTACAGTAGTGTTTGGTCTGATATAGAGCTCCAATTCCCCAACATAGACATAGATTTAAAGGGGCTGTCCAAGTTAACTAGCAATTTTCCCCATGCTACGGAATGCTTTAAAATGAAAAAATATTGTATATCCACCTTTCTTCTGCTCCATTATCAGCGCAGGAGAAACTTGTATGTTTTTTTTATTTTTGTTTCTTTTTTGTTTTATTTTAAAGCATTCTAAAGCATGGGAACATTTCTAGTTAATGTGGTCAATCCCTTTAAATCCAAACTCTAGTTGTCTGTCCCTGTATAGTATGATACTATTTAATTTGTACTGCCAGTGTCAGATTGTACAGGGACACACCTCCAACTGGTAACACTCATCTGGACCTTCATTGCAGACCTCTGGCAATTCATTCATAACTTCTAGCATGGGTAGTGTCTGAAGTTTAAAAAAAATAAAATATAAAAATTCAAATCCCTATATAAAAAAAAATTAAAAATAGCACCTGCATGTCCCAAAATGCTCATACTATTTAAATATAAACGTATTTATCTCGTATGGTGAACGCCATAAATCTGAAAAAAAAATGGCCAATTTGTAGTTTTTAGAAAGTGATCAAAAGTCATACACGCTCCAAAATGGTATCAATAAAAACTGCAGATCAACCTGGAAAAAATGAGTCATCACACAGCTTTGTAGACAGAAATATAACGTTATAGGGGTCAGAATATGGCGATGCAAAGAAAAAATATTATGAAGTTTATTTTTTATTAGTATTAAAACACAAGAAAAACAATAAAAAATTTGTATCGCTGTAATCGTACTGACCTGGAAAATGCTTTTATTGTGTAGAGAAAAAACTAATCCCATAAAACTGTGGCAGAATTGTGCTTTATTTTTCAATTGCATCCTATTTAGAATTATGTTTCCAGCTTCCCTCTATACCATGTGTAACATTAAATGGGGCCATTTGAAAGTACAACTTGTCCCGCAAAAAACAAGCCCTCATACTATGCTATGTGAACAAAAAAATTAAAAAGCTATGTCTTCAGGAAGACAGGAAGTAAAAAAAACTAAAATGCTAAATTGGAAAATTGTAGGGTCTTGAAGGGGTTAAGCAAAATGTTTTATAACTTAGTTTTAAAAATGGTGGCTATTCATTTCAATATATTGAATGGGAGGCTGGAAAATTAAACGGACTTGTTCAGATTAGAAAAAAGTCGCCTTGACCTTGATAACTTTATTTGATACATAAAGGCCGGTAGAAGGAATTGGGCCATAAATTGTTCAAAAGAGAAATGTTGATGGATGTGGGGAAAATAATTTACATTTAGAACAGATGTGTTCCCATCATCACCTCAGGAAGGGGTTCTTCACAGTAAGAGTAGTCAGAGGTGTAATTGCAGTACCCCAGAACAGGGTCACTGAAAAGGGTAAGCTGTAGTGAGGTCAATCTTCTGTAAAGACTATTGATATCCCCGCCATTATCCGCTGACCACTGCATCCACACGCCTGCCTTGCACCCTACAAAAACACTTCAGTTACATCAAGGACACCCCAATCACCACCAGGTAGGAGCCCCAAGACCAGGGTGTGCCGCGAGGGAAGAATGGGTATGCCCTACGATCACTGTGCGGCCCCCGGGGGACTGCCACTCTAAATGCTACTACCATAGTCAGGACCAAAAACTACCACTCCCATCCTCCACTCCCCTTTCCTGGGCTGTCTGCAACATAATGAGGGTACAATGAAAAGATAACCTGTCTGACAAGCTTTGTAGGGTAAGAAAGAAATTATTTTCTGAGGGGTTTTGGTTTTCCTTCCCCTGGATCAAAACGATGAGTCTGAGAAATGCTGAAATTGGTGGAAATGTCTCTCTTTTGTATAGTCACCACTGCTCTCATTGTAGAGAAAAAATAAACCTAGCCCTACAGGTTCTGAAGAAGGTAACACAATGGGGGGAGAGTCTGAATACTGACGCACCTTGTGAAAGGTGTATCCCTCCCGTATGCAGCATGTGCCGGATTCATCACCTGTAACTCACGCCATATGTATGGATCGGGCGTACCTAGGTCTTACTTTGAACAGTGGCAGAAAATGTAATTAGTTGCCCGTCCCTTTTTTCTGCTAGTAAAATTGGTGCCGCGTCTGCTTAAATATCAAGTTTAGACATTGATCAATCTGCCCCAAAACATTTTAGTAACACACGTCAGTGAGTAGTTTGTTGACAATGGGTTTAGTATTATATTCTTGGTTATAGGTCCCAATTCTTCCTTCTTGACCCAGACAGATATTGAGACCCGTTGACACCTTTCCCTGAGTATTTGCTTGGACAGGATTTCCTGCATAAATACTAAGTGCCACATTTATTTAGACCATTGTTCTAGACGCCAGCCTTAATAAAGCTCTAAGCTGGTGGTGGATCTGCCAAACTTAAAGCAGAGGTGCTGTCCTCTCCATAACTTCGTCAGATCCTCCTCCGCTTCTACATGTAACCCAGCTTCCTAGCGGTCTTACATTTAGAACATTTTCTATGCCTAAAACTGGAGTAGAAAATGGTAAATTACACGGGTCTGATGGCCCGTCCCCTTTCCCACCCATGCCATGCCACTTTTTTAGACCTAGCGTTACTGGGGAGAGGTCGTAGATTGGGGAGAAAAGGACCTTTGCGCTGCAATCTGTGCCAGAAATACGACTAATTTAGGTATATTTCTGTTTAATAAATGACCCCCTAAATGTTCTGCATGCCCCGGTCGCACAGGTCAGCTGCATTTATGAAAAGACAAAGCTCCACCTTACATAGAGTACCTGGTTATTTTCTTGTCCAGGGGTTACCGTTAGACCTGTTGCTGCCATGTACGTACTTCCAATTGTCTTTATTTTCTCCACACCGCTGAATTTTGGTTTCATTAGAAGCTGGATGACAAACATCATAACATTATATTAATTTATGGTAAATTTATATAAATCTACTGATCTACTACATTTGTGCAAAAATAATCGTTAAAAAAAATACCTCATCAAAATCGGCTATAATCTCATTTAAAAGCCGCAGGCATTCCAGGCCTTCTTTATTGACATCACACTCTGTGTAGAAGACCTTAAACTCTGGCACGGAGGCGAACATCACACAGACGCAGTCATACGACTGGTGGTAGAGATCCTAGTGGTGAGGGATGGGCAACATGAGTAATTATAGTGATAAGCAAGATTCTGTTCACACTGCAGTCTCCAATCATTAGCAGCGGCCAGCTCTCAGATTAAAAGCATTTTTCTACTGCGTCAAGACGTTAAAGGAAATGTGTCACCAAACATGTTACCTGCCAGTTAGAACCATATAGTAGCCTCTATCCTTGTTTTCTTATCTGTTTTTATTTTCTAATTGCAGATTTTTAAATTCTATTTCCTGAATATGATTATGGGGGCGGCCATTTTGTGTGAGCTGTCCTTAAAAATATTTATAAAGCATTAAATTGCTTTACGGCAGCCCCATGGTCAATAGACACAGTGGTCGGGAGGGACCTTATTGACTTCTATAGGAGAGTTTTCTAGGCATGGTATGTGACCTGTGCAGAGGACATTGTACAAGGAAAGAAGAGATAAGCTATCACCTATTGTAAATGGAGAACCCTGTCTTATCTATACACAGAGGTGATATCCTTACAGGCAGGATTAGACTGACAGATATGCAGGTAACTGCAGTAAAATGATCTATACAGACCAAGAAGTGGCGCCTATTATTAGGCTTAGTGGCTAGTGCAAAAACTGCAGGATTTTATGGATTTTTTTAAATATAAATATTGACATGGAAAATTAAAAATAACATCAAAAATTATTTTCAATATTCTAAACATAAAAAAACTTGATTTAAACAATAGGTCACTTTCTGATGACACATTTTGATCCCCTCCAGTTCTTATCTTCTTGGCTGCAGCAATGACATGTCCACATATACCCCAGATACCTCTGCAGCCAATCACTGCGCTCCTACAGCAGTGATGGAGTATACAGATATACAGCCTGACGGAGGATTTGTGTGTCAGTGCTGGAAGCGGCAGGGGATAAAACAGAGGAGTATGCAGCATATCCTTTCAGTGTTTGACCATAATTGCTGACTGGGGGAAGTTTTATTTACAAGCCAGACAACCCCTTTAATGCTGTGAGAACTAGACTCGGTATAGGGTAAATAATTATCCAAAACAGCAGATTTATTAGTTTCCAGGTAGGGTAAACGCATCACTAATATTAGTAATTTTCTGTCTGACTAAATGATAATAATTTGTCAGATGCTGCACTGCTTGTCGTCACTGAGAAAAGGGCCTTGAAACAGAAAAATGCTAATTTCTGTAAGTAAATAAAAAAAGGTTCTATCTTCTAATTTAAAGCTGCTCTGTCCCCAGGATCAACCCTATTAAACCAGACATACTGCCTGGTAGGGTTGATCATGCTGATTAACACTATACCTTTCTTGTGTCTGTATGCTAAATAGCGGCAAAGAAATCTGTGTTTTATTCATATGCAAATGAGAAGTTGGAGCACCAGGAGGGGGGCTAATTTTTTGAGCACTGATTTGTAACCACCCCTGTGAGCTGCACCTCCCCCTCCCTTTGCTTGACAGGACTAGACATGCTGAGGGCAGAGCTGTGTCCAAGCATCTTCATATCATATACTCTATGTACCACAGCTCTACCACAGTGAGATCTGCTCAGAAAGCTAGTATGCATATTACTGCTTTAAGCCTCATTCAGACGTCAGTGTTTGATCAGTGATTTCCATCAGGGATTCTGAGCCAAAACCAGGATTGGAGCCTCCATAGACATAAGGTATAAGGGAAAGATCTGCTCCTGTTCTGTGTTTAGAGTCTCACCTGGTTTTGTCTCAAAAATCACTGATGGAAATCACTGATCGACGTGTGAATGAGGCCTTATTCACAAGCAAAATATATGATAATAAAGACAGCAGTATTATGTGTTAGCTGATGAGCATAGAAAAGACATTCTGCTCTTTGTGGCAATGATACAGCTCATGGTAAGTGCATGCTTTTGCATGTAGAGATCCCAGGTTTGAATCCTGGGGGAGATTTTCAGTTTTTTTTCTTCAGATATTTTCTTTCTTCCACATTCAACCCATCTATATCCCTATCATATTGAGAATTACGGTATGTTTTTAGGCTTAAAAACCTAATAAATATTGCTGACGTCTTTATAATCATAGATTCAAACCTGGGATCTCTACATGCAAAATCGTACACTTATTATAAAGCTACCGGATTACCACATAGAGACGCATGTTTTTTCCTATGCTCAGAAAGCGGACACATCACTGGTGTCTTTATAATCATACATTGTGCCTGTGAATAAAGCAGTGATATGTAGATTAGCTTTCTGAGCAGATCTCAGTGTGGTGAAGCTATAGTACATAGTGTATATGATATGTACATGCCAGGACACAGCTCCGCCCTCAGCACGTCTAGCCCTGTCAAGCACAGGGGGTGTTACAAAGCAGTGTTCAAAGGACTCAGCCCCGCCTCCTGGTGCTCCAACATCTCATTTGCATATAACAAAAAATGCTGATTTATCTGCAGCTGTTTAGCATACAGACAAAAGAAAGGCATAGTTTTAATCAGCATGAGGAGCCCTACCAACCAGTATGTCTGGTTTACCAGCGGCTGGGGTCACTTCACTAATTCATGTTTAACAAGTAGAGTCTTTACCTCATTCATTTTGTTGTCCACAATGAAATATGCAGCCACGTGTGCGGGAAGTACATTCTCTAGTAGAAGACGATTTAGATTCTCCATCGTTTCAATCTCCTCATCTTCCTTCCTGAATTTCTTCTTCCACAAACAATCTAGCCTAGAGTAATAGTCAACCTAGAAACAGAGGCAATGCTATATACTTCACATGGATGGAGACTTGGCATTAGAGGTATGAATAATGAATGTATATGGGCAGCCTACGCTAATATCCCCCCAGCTTTCCTTTCACATACATTACCTGTAGAATTACAATGGTAGCCACCAGCTGGTGTAACTGATGAGCGCGGCCATAAGGAGCCTGGCCGCTGTTTCATCTAAGCCGGAGGCACTGACAACATAGAGGGGGTCTCCCGCTCACAACGTCCCTCACCGGATCAAAGTGCAGTGCCATTCAAGAAGTGATTGGATTTGTGAGGCAGATTTACAGCAAGTCCAGGACATCACAGAACTAATAAATTATCATTTTAACGTTTTCTTACCTGCCTCGCCAATAAGACGAGTGTCACGTAGAATAAAGAAAGGTAAAAGCAGGACATCTGCTGCAGGTCTTTCAGGATCCCAGAATTACTGAAATTACAATTTGAAAGTATGATTTATAACATAATATAACATTATATACCGATGTGTGTGTGTGTATATATATATATACAGACGTGGACAAAATTGTTGGTACCCTTTGGTCAATGAAAGAAAAAGTCACAATGGTCACAGAAATAACTTTAATCTGACAAAAGTAATAATAAATTAAAATTCTATAAATGTTAACCAATGAAAGTCAGACATTGTTTTTCAACCATGCTTCAACAGAATTATGTAAAAAAATAAACTCATGAAACAGGCATGGACAAAAATGATGGTACCCCTAACTTAATATTTTGTTGCGCAACCTTTTGAGGCAATCACTGCAATCAAACGCTTCCTGTAACTGTCAATGAGACATCTGCACCTCTCAGCAGGTATTTTGGCCCACTCCTCATGAGCAAACTGCTCCAGTTGTGTCCGGTTTGAAGGGTGCCTTTTCCAGACTGCATGTTTCAGCTCCTTCCAAAGATGCTCAATAGGATTGAGGTCAGGGCTCATAGAAGGCCACTTTAGAATAGTCCAATTTTTTCCTCTTAGCCATTCTTGGGTGTTTTTAGCGGTGTGTTTTGGGTCATTGTCCTGTTGCAAGACCCATGACCTGCGACTGAGACCAAGCTTTCTGACACTGGCTAGTACATTTCTCTCTAGAATTCCTTGATAGTCTTGAGATTTCATTGTACCCTGCACAGATTCAAGACACCCTGTGCCAGACGCAGCAAAGCAGCCCCAGAACATAACAGAGCCTCCTCCATGTTTCACAGTAGGGACAGTGTTCTTTTCTTGATATGCTTCATTTTTTCGTCTGTGAACATACAGCTGATGTGCCTTGGCAAAAACTTCGATTTTTGTCTCATCTGTCCACAGGACATTCTCCCAGAAGCTTTGTGGCTTGTCAACATGTAGTTTGGCATATTCCAGTCTTGCTTTTTTATGATTCGTTTTCAACAATGGTGTCCTCCTTGGTCGTCTCCCATGTAGTCCACTTTGGCTCAAACAACGACGGATGGTGCGATCTGACACTGATGTTCCTTGAGCATGAAGTTCACCTTGAATCTCTTTAGAAGTCTTTCTAGGCTCTTTTGTTACCATTCGGATTATCCGTCTCTTAGATTTGTCATCAATTTTCCTCCTGCGGCCACGTCCAGGGAGGTTGGCTACAGTCCCATGGATCTTAAACTTATGAATAATATGTGCAACTGTACTCACAGGAACATCTAGTTGCTTGGAGATGGTCTTATAGCCTTTACCTTTAACATGCTTGTCTATAATTTTCTTTCTGATCTCTTGAGACAGCTCTTTCCTTTGCTTCCTCTGGTCCATGTCGAGTGTGGTACACACCATATCACCAAACAACACAGTGATTACCTGGAGCCATATATATAGGCCCAATGGCTGATTACAAGGTTGTAGACACCTGTGATGCTAATTAGTGGACACACCTTGAATTAACATGTCCCTTTGGTCACATTATGTTCTGTGTTTTCTAGGGGTACCATCATTTTTGTCCATGCCTGTTTCATGAGTTTATTTTTTTACATAATTCTGTTGAAGCATGGTTGAAAAACAATGTCTGACTTTCATTGGTTAACATTTATAGAATTTTAATTTATTATTACTTTTGTCAGATTAAAGTTATTTCTGTGACCATTGTGACTTTTTCTTTCATTGACCAAAGGGTACCAACAATTTTGTCCACGTCTGTATATACATACACACACATACACACTACTCACAAAAAGTTAGGGATATTTGGCTTTCGGGTGTAATTTATGGAAGAAGTTAAAACTTCACACTACAGTGATATTCGCGGTGTCCGAAAACTCCCGTACTATTAAAATATAAAAAATATTATTCCCATACGGCGAATGAAGTAACAATTCACAATTTTTCTATCACTTCACCGCAAAAAAATTCATAAAATGTGATTGAAAAGTCACACATACACCAAAATGGTATCAATAAAAACTACAGATCGTCCCACACAACTCGGTAGACATAACTATAAAAAGTTTCTGGGTGTGAGAATATTTTTTCAATGTTTTTTTTTTTAGCATTAAAACACAAAAAAATAAAATAAAAGTATGTAGTATTGTTGTAATTGTAATGACCCAGAGAATAACGTGCACAGGTCCGTTTTGCCGCATAAGGAACGCCGTAGGGACAAAACCCGTAAAACTGTGATGGAATGGTGTTTTTCCCCCTCATTGCATGCTATATAACATAGGTGACACACGGGAGCCATTATACATCTTGGCCACCTGGTGTATATTATTTATGCTAATGGCACATCTATTCCTACACATTTCCATATGCAGCCTTTGTTGTTTTTTCAATAAGGTGTCACGTTTATTGTTTTTTCACACTTGGCGACATCCCATTTTTTCCATGTTTTTGTCACCGCTTGAAATCATTGTTCTTGCTCCCCTGTCTATTCCCTGCTGCTGCAGGATATTCACTACCCGTGAAAGAAAATCCCCTGCACTTACTTCCAAATAGGACTGAGACGGAGTAACTATATGTGTAGCTGTGTGGTATCTTGGCGGGTGAACGAGCGGAGATCCTCCCCGCTTGGCTTCCCATTGGCTGCACATCCGCCCAGCCCTTGTTGGGGGCGTGTCTATTTCCCCTATTTATACCGGCATGTCAGCAGCCGCTTCACGGCCGACATAGCGCCGATACGCTGTCACACATCACCAGTGTGGCAGCGTTCTATTATTCTCACATTGTGCACTAGTGAATTTCGCTCCTGATGAATCTCAGTGAAGAAACGCGTCGAGCCCCTTTTGTGGGAGTTATAATTTAGTCAGGGGCAGTTAGTTAGTGCGGTTTTATTTTCCCTGGGCCGACTACTGATAACAATTGACCAGCAGCCCTGGTTTCAAGTGGTATATACAGGTAGTTCACACTCTATTACCACTGTTTTTCTCCCACACTGCTCTATATTACTGTCCCAGATTTTTGTGGATCCGCACAGAATTACTGTTGTGGCGATTACCAGCCAATTGTTACACAGTTTACCAGTTCATACTGTACTTTGGTGCGGTTCTTTTTTGGTCTGTGTTTTTGATATTGACATAATTGTTCCCCCCAATTTTTAATCAATTAAGTAATAAAGTAATTGTTTTTAGCGCCTCTTAGTTTCAGCCATGATATAATCCTTAAATTGAGACATATACCTCCATTATTGTATTCAGTGAAAGGCCATATTAAATGGTGGCATTAGAAAGTACAACTTGTCCTGTAAAAAAACAAGCCCTCATACAGCTAGGTAAGGCTGCTTTCACACTAGCGTTCGCTGGTCCGCTCGTGAGCTCCGTTTGAAGGAGCTCACGAGCGGACCCGAACGCAGCCGTCCAGCCCTGATGCAGTCTGAATGGAGGCGGATCCGCTCAGACTGCATCAGTCTGGCGGCGTTCAGCCTCCGCTCTGCTCGCCTCCGCACGGACAGGCGGACAGCTGAACGCTGCTTGCAGCGTTCGGGTGTCCGCCTGGCCGTTCGGAGGCGTGCGGATCCGTGCGGATCCGTCCAGACTTTCAATGTAAGTCAATGGGGACGGATCCGTTTGAAGATGCCACAATGTGGCTCAATCTTCAAGCGGATCCGTCCCCCATTGACTTTACATTGAAAGTCTGGACGGATCCGTACTAGGCTATTTTCACACTTAGCTGTTCTATGCTAAAAATAATGCAGACGGATCCGTTCTGAACGGAGCCTCCGTCTGCATTATTATGAGCGGATCCGTTCAGAACGGATCCGCCCGAACGCTAGTGTGAAAGTAGCCTTAACTGAAAGAAAGCTATGGCTCCGTAAAGACAGGAAAGAAAAATGAAAATGCAAAAACAAAAAAAACTCTGGTATCCAAGGGGTTAAGGAGAGTCTGCTACATAATAAAGAAACCTGAGCAGCTGGACATGAGGTTTGCAGTTTAAAGCCGTGAGAGAAATTGAGCTTCGATTCCTAGAAAAATGGGGGTTATTTACCAAGGCTGGTATAGATTTGAGATATAATTTAATCCAGTTTCTAATAAAAATCATAGAAAATCTTTTGTGCAAAACTGTAGACTAGAGAACTGGCATACGGAGAAGACACACAACAGCGCACACCGCGCACACAGAAGCCATCCTACCTTTTGGTTGGGAAGGCTCCCCTGAACAAGTCTGAGTGCGTATGGAAGATGATCACGTTGTACACGATGAAGGCGGCTGATAACAGGAGCATCTTAAGTTCGAAGCTCATTCGTAGGAATACAGAACATGCAATGAAGCCCAAAATACAGCAGTAGATATAATACTGGAAAATAAAGATGAGATCTGCTTAGTGACTTTTAAATGACAATAAAAATAAACTTTTATGGGGCCATTTATACCCCTGCGCTGGCGCTTGATGCGCCTTAGTTATGTAGAGGGGCCTGCCACTGCATAACTTAGGCGCATCCACCATCGGCGCCTAACAGCCTTATATCTACGCCAGCTTCCTTGCGTTTCACACTAGTGTTTCTCACATATGACAGGCTGTTTCGGCAGAGAACAGCCTAACCAATCTCTCTGTATCCAGCACTGCCAGACTCTACATGGATGCCAACCGGCCCCATTATAATGCGGACCAGCCACATTTCGGAAATATGCCAAAAATCGGCCACACAAATACCGCTCCGGAGAACAGCCCGACGCATATGAGAAAAGCTAGTGTGAAACTAGTCTTTAGGAAAGGCGATATCTCAAATTATTTGCATCAAATATATTAAAATGACATGCCTGTTAATAAATTTGGTGCATTTGGGATACATCATCAGTATCTGATCGGTGGGAGTCTGACACCTGGGACCCCTGCCGATCAGCACTATTTGAAGGCACCGGCGATAGAGTAGCGCTGCAGCCTTCTCTGCTCACCAAGCACAGCGCCGCCCATTGTACAGCGGCTGAGCTTGGTATGGCACTCAGCGCCATTCACGTCTATGGATCTGAGCTGCGCCTAGGCCACGTGACCGATGAACGTGACGTCACTCGGCTCAGGAACAACTGTGAGAAGGCTGCGGCGCTACTGCGAGTGTCGTTGCTTTCTCAGACAGTTGACCTGTGAGGGTCCCGGGTGTCGGGCCCCCGCCAATCAGATACTGATGACCCATCCAGAGGATAGGTCATCAGTTCAAAAATCTTGAAAAAAACTTTTTCAGTTTGAAGAAAACACCCTCTTTTCTTCACTTTTTAAAAACTGGTGAGCGATGAGAAAAGTCACAGGTGTATGTTCAGATTTGGCATACATCAGCTTAGTAAATGTGGGCCAAAGAGTCTAAATATATATATATATATACTGTATATACAAACATCAGTAAATTAAACTCACAGGTATACTTTGACAAGCATCTGTTTCTGGGCTCGACCCATTGCAGTTCTGTAGAGCGTCATCTAGAGGCTGGAAACATAAGACTCGTCAGCGCTATAGACTCATTACCAGGTGGAACGCAGAATTACGGATTCCATTACCATGGCTTACCAGATTAAGAATGGCAATCACCAGCAGGGCTCCAATGGTCAGCGCTGCTAAAAGAACTCGCACTAGTGGTTTCGTCTCCACATTTTCAGCTATTGAACATAAGACATGTGACATGGGCGAACTCTCGTCACAGAAACGCTGGCAAATACATAAAACGTGATTACTGTAACAGAGTCAAAGGCCTGCAGACTTTAGGTTTCCTTTAGAAACGGTTTCCCACATATAAACTTACCACGCCCTTGTCTGCATAGCAGATTAGTAGTGCGCAAAGGATTAATACGAACACCACAGCAAACGAAACCCCCAGCTTCACACTCCTGTAGAGGACATGAAGGAAGTCAGTGCATACAGGAGCTCTCTGTCCTAAAGCAACGATCAGTGTATGAAGGGAGAAAAAACACTTCACATTTCCGTATCTGTTTTACATTTGTGGAAAAAATTCATCCGTGAAGATGTCCACGAAGGATCCGTGTTTGGTGCGCGTGTCCATTTTTTGCCCTCCATGTGTCATCTATATTCCACGGACGTTGCTCAGTGGAAAATTTATTTCTAGAGCATCTCCTATCATTAAAAAACGGACCAAATACAGAAGCCATCCGTGTTGTGTCCGTGATTTTCACAGACCCATAGACTTCATCGGGCGTGTTTGGTCTGCATCACGGGCCAATGCAGTGCATGTCTGATTTCTACACTGCCCCATGGTCATTAAATACTACTGATGTGTGAACAAACACATTAAAATCAATGGGTAAGTGTGCCTTCCGCGGAAAATGCAGACAGCACATGTCAGTGAAAAACAGAAATGTGAACGAGGCCTTAGGTGCTTACAGCACGTTATCGGGCAGAGCTTGCAATTCGTTGCCAATTGCCGGCTGTACCTGGACTTGCGTTGGTTTCGGGTTGCAAGTCTAATTTGTGATAAACTGCAATCACTACCGGCGGCTGCTAATAGCTGCGTAACACCCTCAGGGTCTATTCACACGTCCGCAAAATGGATCCGGACCCATTCATTTTCAATGGGGCCGGAAAAGATGCGGACAGCACACAGTTTTGAGAGTCTTGGCAAATACATTTTGTTCAAAAGGGGGATCTGCAGTTACTCAAACAGCTAAGCGGCTGCTTTCACAACTTCGGTCACCCCTGGCTGTGCCTTACATGGGTTATTCTGATCTGAGCCATGAAAGGCTGAGATGGGAAAACCCTTTAAGCCATCCATATAAGAAGGATATGAAGGCGTTAGCCAGCTGTGCCCAAGCTTCTGCTGTGGTGGACACTGCACAGCCGTGAATACCATGCTGGCCATTCGTTGTGTGAGGGGTGATTAGCTGATCTCTGAGGCAGTGATCAATAAGTAGAGTGATAACACTGAGGGCACTAACCTTGGCATAACCAAAATTTGAACTAAGAATATGCAGAAGAACACAACACTGGCACACAGGAAGTAATTTCGGATCTTCGGAATTCTGATGGTGCGATACTAAAAATAAGAGAAAAGTAAGAAAACATCATGTGTTAAACCTGCAAACAAAACTATGTAAACATAGTAAAACTTAAAGGGGTTGACGACTCTGTTAGCTCTTATTAAAACTATAAAGAAAGTAGGGAGATATTACACTTACTAATAGATCTTCTAAGGCCTCTTTCACACTTGCGTTGTCCGGATCCGGCGTGTACTCCACTTGCCGGAATTACGCGCCGGATCCGGAAAAACGCAAGTGTACTGAAAGCATTTGAAGACGGATCCGTCTTCAAAATGCTTTCAGTGTTACTATGGCACCCAGGACGCTATTAAAGTCCTGGTTGCCATAGTAGTAGTGGGGAGTGGGGGAGCAGCATGCTTACCATCCGTGCGGCTCCCGGGGCGCTCCAGAATGACGTCAGGGCGCCCCATGCGCATGGATGGGGGCGCCCTGACGTCACTCTGGAGCGCCCCGGGAGCCGCACGGATGGTAAGTATGCTGCTCCCCGCTCCCCACTGCACTTTACCATGGCAAACAGGACTTTAGCGTCCCGGCAGCCATGGTAACCATTGAGAAAAAGCTAAACGTCGCATCCGGCAATGCGCCGAAACGACGTTTAGCTTAAGGCCGGATCCGGATCAATGCCTTTCAATGGGCATTCATTCCGGATCCGGGCTTGCGGCAAGTGTTCCGGATTTTTGGCCGGAGCAAAAAGCGCAGCATGCTGCGCTATTTGCTGCGGCCAAAAAACGTTCCGTTCCGGAACGGAAGACATCCTGATGCATCCTGAAGGACGGACTGTCCATTCAGAATGCATTAGGAAAATCCTGATCAGTATTCTTCCGGCATAGAGCCCCGACTACGGAACTCTATGCCGGAAGACTATAACGCAGATGTGAAAGAGCCCTTAAGCAGATCTGCCCGGTTTCCCTGCTATTGGCAGCCATGCCCCTCCTGTCCTGCTCTCACAGCAGCCTCTCCATCCCTGCACCTGCCATGGAGGAGCTACCTCGTCCATGCCTGAAGGAGTGTGCTTCTGTCTGGGTCCTAAAGCGCCCTGCTTGTATCAGAGGTGCTTTCCTTCTGTGACTGGCACTCCTGGCTGGCAGGGGCTTAGCAGGGACACTTGTTAAAAGCTGAAATAAAAAAACTTTTGCATGACGCAGGTATTGGCTACCCCGCTTCTAACCCTGTACCCCACTCCCTCCAAGCCCAAAATAACGACACGTACACCAGGTTGGATTGAATCGGCCACAGCAGCCGTTTTATTATTACATATTTTAACTTTGCAGAAAACTGTACAACCAACCCATATGCAACAAGCATATTACAGCACACCCCCAACATATGTATAACATATATTAATGACGAGGAAGGTCCTCGAAGCCATAAATTTGATTAAACCCTCCTCCGCAGGGTACTCCATCTTGCCCCCAGCCTATGAGCGCCAGCTCGGAGGCACCACTGATGGACCTAAAAAACCTGCCCCGAAAATACCAACTATGGGAGTCCAGCCCCAACCATGGACCCCCCCATCCTCAAGAACCTGTTATTCCTCCAACTCCGAGGACCTCCTGCCACCAAGAACGCACAGGCTTGAGCCCTTAAAGGGAACCTGTCACCTGGATTTTGTGTATAGAGCTGAGGACATGGGTTGCTAGATGGCCGCTAGCACATCCGCAATACCCAGTGCCCATAGCTCTGTGTGCTTTTATTGTGTAAAAATACCGATTTGATACATATGCAAATTACCCTGAGATGAGTCCTGTATGTGAGATGAGTCAGGGACAGGACTTATCTCAGGGTAATTTGCATATGTATCAAATCTGTTTTTTTACACAATAAAAGCACACAGAGCTATGGGGACTGGGTATTGCGGATGTGCTAGCAGCCATCTAGCAACCCATGTTCTCAGCTCTATACACAAAATCCCGGTGACAGGTTCCCTTTAAGCATGGGCGTCCCCCTAAACACCCAACACAGTCTCAATGCCCCCTTGCAATCCAAGACACCAGAGATCAATACCAATCGCATTGAGATGCACCCCATCACTCCGCCAAAACACCCCCGAGCCTTGTCCTAAATCCGCATGTCGCACGGCTACGGCCCCATTCAGCAACATGAACCTACCCACCGCCTGATTCACCTTTATCTGGGCTTTGTTCAAACGGTCTGCTGACCGAGCCCCACACCACACATGCCTGTATACCACATCAGACCAAATGGTTACTAATCCCGGGAACAATGCCCAGGTCCGCAACAGATCGAATTTTATATCCCTAATCAGCTCACGGAAAGGTCTTGCTCCTAAGTCATTACTGCTTACGTGTAACACCAACACATCCGGGGGTCTATCCAATCGCACAAACCTGTGAATCTCCGGTAAGACACTACTCCACACTTATCCTCTTTTTCAAAGATGATTTTTATTAGGATTTTTCAATGTAAACTTACATTTAAAACATTGAAGTATGTTTATGTAAATACAAGCACCATAAATACCTCTTTTTCCTAGCCAACAGATCACCGCCACCTCTCTTGCAAAACCTAACTGTCGCCCGTACTGCCGTGCCGCCGCTCGCAATGCTTCCCAAAAAACACACGAAGCAACGATGCAGACAATGAATTGATGGCCTGAACCACTCCCAGATTATCGCAATGGAAGCGCACTTTACGGTTACAAAATCTTTGACCCTACAAGAAAACTGCCACTAGGATCGGGAAAAGCTCAAGTTGCGCACCCAACCCAGTGAAAACCACTCCTCCGGCCATTTTTCCGCACACCTCTGCCCATCGCAATAAACCCCAAACCCGTCCCCCCTGCCACATCCGAGAATAATTCAAAATCGAAACAATTCACTGTCTCACTCAAAAAAAGCGACCGCCCATTATGGGAGGCCAAAAAGGAACCCCAAACTCTTAAGTCGTCTCTCAATTCCCTTCCCAACCTTATATAATGATGAGGCCTTGGAAGTCGCCATGGACAATCATCGTGAAAATACCCTGCCCATCGGTATTATCCGACAAGCAAAGTTACATTTTTCTAAAAGCGACTGCAAATCGCGTAGTTTAATCTTATTCAGACGCTGCACCCGCTGCACTGTGTTTTTTAAATACTCCAGCTTGTCTGGTGGCAACCGACATTCCATCCTCTCAGTATCAATAATGATACCCAAGAAACTTAGCTTGGTAGCAGGGCCCACAGTCTTCTCTGATGCCAACGGGACTCCAAAACACGCAAACAACGTTTCCAGCGTATGCAACAATAAAGAGAAACCATCGAACCTGGCGGACCTATGCATAGGAAGTCATCCAAGTAATGGATGATAGAAGACCATCCGGCTGCATCCACAACTGCCCAATCCAAAAAAGAACTAAAAGTTTCAAAATACCCACAGGACAGCGAACACCCCATCGGAAGACATTGGTCCACGAAAAACTTCCCTTCCCAAAAACAACCCAACAAATGTAAACTGTCCGGGTGTACTGGCAGTAACCGAAAAGCCGTTTTTGCCAACAATGACCCTTTTCCAATTTTTTTTTACCCACCCAACTGCCGCATCAAATGATGTTTACACCACCGAACACAGTTCAGGATCTATCCCATTATTGACCGACGAACCCTTTGGATATGATATGACTTCTTGGGCACAACACCCAGCGGTGACAAACACAAAGCAGTCATTGGAGGTTCCGAAAATGGCCCCGCCATCCGTCCCAGCCGCACCTTCCTAAACAACTTCTCTGTGACTACCTCCTTGTGCTCGTACGCCGAATGAAAATTCTTTTTAACAAAAACGCTTCCCCCAGAACAAAGGGATTGCAAAAACCGAACTAGAACCCCTCCCTTAACAAACCCGCTGCCTCCCCATCAGGGTACCTACTTAGAAATGGCGCCATCTCTTCCAAAGGCACTGGCGTCACCACCTTTTGAAGCAGCTTCCTCCCCTTTTTGCCTATTTCCTCTGAAACATCTACTAGCCCCATGTGCTCCCCCACAAGAAGTGCATTAAATTTGCACTTCGCCCCAAACTTACATCCTCCTTCATTAAACAAAAAACAGTCCCTTGGCCGACGCCGTAGTAAACGTGGATTGTCCGGATCCTCCTGGTTCCCTCCGAAAGGACTGAGCCGCTCTAACCGGTGCCGTGACTTTTAGCCATAACGTAATATCCACGTGGTCCCAGCGAATGCTTGGACGCACCACCATCCGCTGCCGAAAATGTTCGTCATAGCGGAGCCACGCTTGACCACCATTAACCCAGTATGCTTCGCTAATCGTGTCAAGGTAGCAAAAAATGAGCCAAACAACATTCGGGCGCTTTTTCCCCAATAACACTGGCTAAAATAGCAAAAGCTTGCAGCCAATTAGAAAAAGTGCGCGGAATCAAGCGATACCGGCACTTTTCTTCTTCTTCTTCTTTTTTACCGTCGTCCTTTCTGGCCCTGTCCAATTTAAAACGTTCCAGGCAAAGTAGTGAAAAAATGTCAACATACTCCAAATCCAATCTCTTACATCTTGTTTTAAATGTGCTCCTAAAGGGCCCTTAAAGCACACATAAACCTCCCCCATGCAGCGTCATCCATCCTAACCGACTCTTCCTCAAGCGAACACACAGCGTCCCCGTCCCCCCGTGACACCCCCGAACTGTGTATGGACTGCACCTGCCCCCCGTCCCAAGTACCCGGAATGTCCATCGACCCCCAAAGGCACTAAGGAAAGATAGGAAAGGTCCCCATGATAACTCACCAGGCTGCCTGGGTGCTGTTATCCCACCAGCCGCAGATCCTGAATCCCGTCCAGACGCTGTTCCCGTAGCCCGTCCATCCAATAGTTCAGGATGCGACAACCCATCTTCAGAGGATGATGCAGCTCCCAGGGACCCTGGAACAGATGTGCTGCCCGTTTTCCACCGCCGACCTCACGTTGGCAACGGCACTCATGAAGGGGGGGAGGGGGGACAGCATCCTGCTGCCCGCACACATGGCTCAGCCCCCCCCACCCCCCACTGCTGCAGGGGAAGACAGCCCTATCCATGTCCCCACGTTTGCCCCAAGCAGCCTCCCCTGCAACAAACAGGGGATCCGACGAACCTGCTCTTGCGCCACTACAGTCGCCAGCAGAGGGAGTTCTGGTGAGAATCTTAAGTCTGCCGGAGTCCCACCGTAGACATGGATTCCTCCCACGGCGGGACGACAGAGCAGGAGGCTGCTGCTCATGCGCAAACCCTGGAGGGTCCCTGGTGGGGCTCCTGACCTGGCGCCGTGAGGCGCACCGGCGGATGTGAGCACAGTGGCCGCCGCGTCTATTGTTGCAGGGACCCGTCCCCTATCTCTCCTTCTCTAAGCAGGCCCTGGAGCTGAGACTGCACCTATTCCGGTCCATGCGCAATTGCCTTCTCCCACAGCAGGCGAATTAACCCTTCAACGTCTGCCATTATTAGGTGAGCTAGCTGCTGTTTTTTCTGTGTCCCTGCCTGCTGGTCTCTTTCTAAAAATGGCCTCTTCTTCTTCTCCCGCCACCCTATTTAAAGGCCTCCCCCCTTTTACCCCACCCCTATATTTTAAAACCGACCAATCCCTGCCTAGCCTCGCTCGCTGGCGCCTCCCCTCGTTAAGCTGGCCTCCCCCCAGGCTGCGCCCTCTAGTCCGGCCACACTGGAGGAAGGGAGACTGAGGAGAAGCTGTGATGGCTGATCTGACTGCTCTGTTTCCCCTGTGCTGAGAGGATCCTGCCAACCTGTGAGGATGTAGCAGAGCCAGGGAAGTGCTGTGGACCACAAACTGTGAGCAATCCTAGTGTCTGTCCTGTTTATGGCCCCTCTGCTCTGTGTTCTTAGCACTGACATGATATTACAGCCAGACCAAGAGTTCAGGAGTGTTAACCCCTTGTGAGCTGTCAGTATGGCTGAGGTCAGTGATATCAGCAGCAGTCACTGGTCTCACCGTCTATAAATATGTGCCCTTCCTGCACTCTGTATATGGTGATATCTGACCCCCACCACTGCATATAGAGATCCGTGACCCCCGTACACTGTATACAGTGATCCATGCTAACGCTAGCCCACGAGTGCCGCCGGAAGTCCGCTCTGACCCTATTCACTTTAATGTGGACAGGTCGGAGGTGCGGCCACAGCCCGGCAAACATGCTGAGAGGCGGCCGGACAAAAAACACTGCGTGCTGGGCATCAGTGAATGTGAATGGGGCCGGAGCGGACTTCTGACGGCACTCGTGGGCTAGCGTTAGCATGGATCCGTCAGGGGAACAGCCTGCCAGACCCTGCTAACGCTAGTGTGAAGCCTTAGTCGTGTGATGATAGACAGGAGGCTCCTCTCTATGTGAGATCGATTTGTACAAATGTATTCAGCAGAGCTCTTGTGCAACAAAGATCTGTCCCCCCGCTCAACAGCCCCCCTCCTCCGGCAGTCCGTGCACCTAAACAGAAATCTATGACAGCTCAGAGGTGCCGTGGATTTCTGGCTTCATTTGAGTCAGAAAACTGGCGAAAATGAACATAAATTTGTTGGGGCGACTGGTCACGCCCCCTCCCTGGCATTGCCACGCCCCCCCCTTTCATATGGACCCTTATTGATATTATCTGAGGGGCTATTTTCTCTATGGAAACACAAGTGGATGTCACGTGACCGCTCCTCTGAACATGCTTGCTGCAATGCATGCTGGGATATTTACTTTGCCGCTGCTCCGCCCACACGGCCGGTCTGAGGAGCTCCTCCAGGGAGGCGCATCATGGTGAACAGGTTAGATAAATGATATACAGCCAGTACATGTCACAGGATAGAAATACTTCACGGTTTGGGCTATTATCTAGGGCACTTTGGATTTTTGATACCCCTTTAAGGACATAAACTATGTTCAGACCACCTATCTAATCAAACACCAGGGAGCCTGGTGGATCTGTGAAAGGCCTAATAAGTGCACATATGAGGGTGCGCATGTCTGCACCCAGTTTCTGTATGTGTCGGGGTGACACTTAAATTGCAGATTAATGTGGCAGTGACTTCTATTACTGTGACACTGCGGAGGGTCTGTTTAGTCAGTATAATACAACAAGGTAGAAGCCATGTTATTGACCGCTAACACAATACAGTCAGGTAAGATGGCGCAGCACAAAACTGTGCCGTGCTAATGAACAAACCTAATGGGGGTATTTACAGAGCTAAACGCACCAGAAGGCTCGCTCAATTTTGGCCAAAACAGGTGTACAAGCCTTGCACCACATTTATTTAGTGTTTTAGTCACTTTTTGCACCTCTCTAGACAAGGAATGTGCAAAATTGCACCAAATTTTGGCGCAAGATAAACCAACCAATAGTTTATGTAAAACTGAAGTTTTTGAGTTTTAGCAGGATGGACCGAGTTCATCATGCAGCATGATCCACCAAGATACATTTGTAGCATCTTTAGACTGTCTTAAAGGGGTTTCCAGGAGTTTAATATTAATGACCTGTGCTCAGAATAGGTGAATTTCAGATCAGCGGTGGTCCACTACCCGGCATCCCCCCCGATCAGCGTGCATCTTACCAGGCACATCGCTGTCCACCGGAGAGTGGCTGTGCTTGGTATTGCAGCACAGATGGAGATGGAGATGCGTCTAGACTCTAGGCCAATGATGGTGAACCTATGGCACGGGTGCCAGAGGCGGCACTCACAGCCCTCTCTGTGGGCACCCACACCCAGGAAAAAGTCTATGGTGTACCAATATGCCTTAGACTTCTCCTGTCAGTCATCGGCGCAGGGCGCACTATGAACAGCACAGGCAGCGCACTGAATGTAGGCAGGCTATTGTAGATAAATGATAAAGTACATGGAAGATATTCTATATTGGACTGTAGTATTCAAGGTAAATTGCCGTGTTGGCACTTTGCGATAAATAAGTGGGTTTATGTTGCAGTTTGGGCACTCGGTCTGTAAAAGGTTCGCCATCACTGCTCTAGGCCATCCGACTGGTGAACTGAGGAATAGGCCCCGGCACTCCAGCGAGTTGATCAGCAGAGGTGCTGGGAGTCAGACCCCTGCCAATCTGATATTGATGGCATATCTAAAGACTGGCCATCAACATCAACATTTTGGACAACCGCTTTAAGTTAACACTGTCTAAATATCAGGCAGGATTAGTAAATCTCCCCCATTGTGCACTATTGTTTCATCTGCAGAGTACAAGTAATATAGAATATTAAATTTTTCCCTACCTCTCTTTCTAGACCATCAGCAGTGAAAAAAAGTAGGAATGCATAAAAGTCATCAGATTTCCCAAACCAGGGCCTGAAAGAAAGGACGGCAAACAAGTGACACATATGAATAACATGCTCTGCAAGTCTCCTAGTAAGGCCTCTTGCACACAAATTTTTTTTTTCTGTTTCCGTTCCGTTTTTTGGGGTTCTGTTTGCGGTCCGTATGCAGAACCATTCACTTCAATGGGTCCGCAAAAACAACGGAAGGTACTCCATATGCATTCCGTTTCCATATTTCCGTTCGGTTCAAAGATAGAACATGTCCTATTATTGCCCGCAAATCACGTTCCGTGGCTCCATTCAAGTCAATGGTTCTGCAACAAAAAAAAAGAATGCATACGGAATGCATCCATATGTCTTCCGTATCTGTTCCATTTTTGCGGAACCATCTATTGAAAATTTTATGCCCAGCCCAATTTTTTTATGTACTTACTGTTTAAACATTATTGTATGCTTCTGTTTCCGATCCGCAAAAAAACGGATCACAAATGGAAACCAAACGGAAAAACGGAATTGCAAAACGAAACAGAAGCGGAAACATTACTGCGACAAAAAAAATGAAAAACGGATTGCAAAATACAGAAAAAGCCATAAGGTCGTGTGCAAGAGGCCTAAATCTGAGAATCTTAATTATTTTAGCAAGTCTTGACACATAAGCTTCACATTTCTTGCAGAAACTTCTGTCACAATTATCTGAAAGCTCTTCAGCAAATCTGCCACATGTATATATACTATTAGAGATGTTTTCCCATGGATGCCATGGAAGCTGAGAACGAAGGTCCTCTTCAAAACTTGACCTGCACAGCAGCTCCTCCAGGCCCCCGGCTGTGCAGGGATTTGGGTGACGTCACTACACCAGTGCTGTGCCCACTTCATCGTTAATTTCATTGGTGGCCTCTAATGACAGACTGATTATAAAGTGATCACATATCTTAGGCTGGGTTCACACCTGAGCGTATTCAATAAGCGCTGTTTACAGGCATTTTTATCGGGCGTTTTTGAGGCGTATTTTGGGGTGTTTTTGTATTTTGGAAACGCGCGTCGTCCGTGCGTTCTTGCTATTGACCACAATAAAAAACAGCGGTGTTACGCGCGACAATACGCCCCAAAGAAGCTCCTGTACTTCTTGGGGCGTAGGGAGTTTTACAGCGCATTTGTACGCGCTGTAAAATGCACAGGTGAGAACCATGCCCATAGGGAAACATTGTTTTTTGCCTGTTGAGCGTTTTACAGCGCGTAGGAACGAGCTGTAAAACGCTCAGGTGTGAACCCAGCCTTAGAGTTATTCCATCAGTTTATAACATCAGTGCTGCAGCTCCGTGGCTGGTGGTCATGTCACTGAGCGAGAGAGCACTGGGCATCTTCTGTTTCCAGATCAGATGAGTCCCGGCAACGGGACCTTCACCAACCAGGTCATAGCACATTTGAGCAATATGTCATCACGTTATGCAATGGTAATAATCCATTTAAAGATTCCCAAAAAGATTGTTACAAGCCGAGGACTATGTATATGGTATAGCCATGGTGGACACTAGACTGCATTATCATTTAACTGTATGTAGGAAACCAGCAAAGCTGAAGACATAGATGAAACACATTTAATGGAGAGTAACCGTGCACCACACCCCTCATTCAAGGTCAATGTCCTGTCACCAGTTACTCTCTATATTGTATACAGGCACAAGAAGCGGCTTATGGTAGGGTATTTTTTATTTTTTTTTTATTTATTTTTTTAAAGTAAAAAGGGAACTTACTTCACCGAACTGAGGCCATCGATTGTGTTCAGCATTCTGTCATGAAGTTCTTCCTCCTGGTTCCGTTTTTGTGAAACAGTCCTAAATAAAGAACAATTGAACGTCATTACATGGCTATCATCATGTCATGACAAAGCTTAGCTGTGAAGCTGTAACATCTGGGGCGATTATTAAATGGATGTTTAACATGCAAAATACTCGGGTTTCAGAAAGCTTTAAAATGACACAACAAAAGCCATTGACGAGTTTAAGGTTTATTTCCAGCTGGGACATTGATCCCACGTCTGGGACCCACTCCTATCTGCAGAATGGGACCCCAAAGTGAACAGAGAGGAGACACGAATGCGCAGCCATCAATGTCCCAGGTGGCCCAACCCCTTTAATGCAGGGGCAGACTGGGAACTTAAAGTGGCCCTGGAAAAAATATTAAAAGTGGCCCTGTTTTGTAGTCGGGTCCAAACTGATGGAAGGCAGGGCTAACACAAGCAGTCGGGGCCAGCAATACCATATTGTGGCATATTATACCACCCCAAAAGAGCCAAATACCACGGTCCATCACAAAATACTGCCGACAGCAGAACAAGATACATCTTCAAAAACTTTCACTGGCCGGCTGTGAGGAAGTCTTAGGTGGCCCCCTGGGCATTGGCCCACCAGGAAATTTCCCTGTAAGGTCTATGGCCAATCCTTGCATGTTTTAATGTATGCTAAATTTACACATATATATATATATATATATATATATATAAAATAGGTTATTGTATCTACTGTATAGATCTGTGTCAACTTTTTCTTTCCTTATGACAGGTCTGGGGGTAAACCTGCAAAGGACCCCGATTGCCCAGGTACAATAAATTCATACACCATTCCAAGCCTGTTCAATAAATAGGTGATGCCAGCCTGCTGGACTGTTGTTGATACTGATACAGACTTTGAATGTGTAATATCGTATTCTGAATGCTAATAAACTCTTCCATTATGGAAGAACTTAGCATACAGGAGGCACGAGGAGGGGAGGGCAGCACGGCACCAGCTCTACTCATCCTCCCTGGTCTTTTTCCAGGCTCCACTCTGTACACAGTCAGGAGGTAGTGCATGTTTGTAGGTGTGCACTATGACCTGACACTGTGGTACATTAGATCACAGTGCAGCACAGGCCAGAGGTGTGGTGCAGGGAGCGGTGAGTCCTTGTTCTGCAGCGTGGCAGCGCCATCCAGAGCAAGCGAGGAAAGTTTTTTTTTACTGTTTGGTGGGGGTCTGGCCTGAAGTCTGATGGGGTTCTAATCTGAAGTCTGATGGTGGTCTGATCTGAGGCTGATGCTGGTCTGATCTGAGGCTGGTCGGATCTGAGGCTGATGCTGGTCTGATCTGAGGCTGATGCTGGTCTGGTCTGATCTGAGGCTGATGGGGGTCTGATCTGAGGCTGATGGGGGTCTGATCTGAGGCTGATGGGGGTCTGATCTGAGGCTGATGGGGGTCTGATCTGAGGCTGATGGAGTTTGGGAGGTCTGATCTGAGGCTGATGGAGTTTGGGGGGTCTGATCTGAGGCTGATGGAGGTCTGATCTGAGGATGATGGGTGTCTATTCTAAGACTGATGGAGGCTGGGGTCTGATGGGGTTCTGATGAAGGTCTGATGGAGCTTGGGGCTCTGATCTAAGGTCAGATGAAAAATATTCTTTCCTTATTTCTCTCCTCCAATTCCTAGACGCTGGAGACATTGGTTACCCAAAACTGTTACAATTATATTGTTTATTGGAGTGAGATCACATGTTAAATTTATTGCCAACCTTGTTTTTCTTATTCTGGACTTAAAGGTTACAAACACAGAAATGATCTTCTTGACAAAAATTAAATTTTCAGTTTCTCCTTTAAAGAAAAAAAAGTCAGCAGTTCTTCATACCTTTCTGTATTAACCTGGCACCCCATACTTTGCAGAGCAATTTCCTACAAAAGTAAATATTACAATATTATTTCATTTATATAGTTTGTGCACTCATATACAATGAATGTAATCAAAAAGCGAAATATATTTTCACTAATTCTGTTATGGTAAAGAATGAGGCCTAGTGTACATGACTATTCTTCTCCACAAAATGGACAAGAATAGGACATGTTCTATAATTTTCAGAATGGCCACACGGATGCACTTTTTGCTGTCCCATACCTCTGAAGCAAACCAGAAATACAATAGTGTGCATGAGCTCTAATTCCCATGATCAGGGCCCACTTCGCTGACAAGACTACATTTTGGGCCCTCCTTCTATAGTAAGGTCCTGCCCTGGACGTGGAGATTCCTGACCATTGTCCTACCACCTGAATAATTCAACATCCTCCATAACATATCTTATGGATTCATACATGTTGTTTCCTTGCAGCTAGGGATGTTAATAAAGGTTATTACTGATGGTATGAGATGGCGCATATCCATTCTCAGGGAATACTTATTCTTATTTTCAAGGGATAAAATTGTTACCGACATGCCTACTATAAAAACAATATAAGAGGTCGGTGTACATGAGACGCTGAACGCCCAGTTGAGTTGCGACCCCCAAGTCATTTTACTTAAGCTTCATTAGATATATTCTAAACTAAGCAGTGCGGGTATCCTACTACAAATAAAAAATGCAAAGTATTCTAAAAATAAAAAAACACTATAGTCTGACCACTGAAATCATTGTGCCGGTCACTAATACATGCAGCGCTCATAGAGGACAGCATCTCTGTGCTATTGATAAGGAGTTTTTAGAAATAACATACACCATTTACACTATGAAGGTGCCAACCCCCCTCTGTGTCCCGACTCCCAACACTTGACAGGGGAAAGAGGGATCGGCGATATGAGACTTCATACTAGATGTATGGCTAGCTGAACTTTGTTCTGTGTAGTTCCAAAAGTTTTTTTTTTTTTTTTCAAATAAAAAAAATGAATCATATGTTCAGACGAAAATGCTAGTAAACAGTGCAACATAGCAGAAAGCCACTAACCCGTTTTGGCTTTCCATTTGTAACAGGTGTCACAGTGGTAGAGGGCTCAGTGGAGTCAAGATGAGAGAAAGGTCTTGCTGCCCCCCATGATTCCAAATATCTTGTCATGCGGACTGACGGTCGAACCTTTAGACCATCATTTACTCGCGTCCTGGCAATGTGGTGGTTCTGGATCTGGCGTTCTTTTGACTAGAAATAACACAAAACAGTTATTAAATACACAGTCAAATGCAGTGCAGTCCAACCTTCAACATCACTTTTATTTTATTTTTTATATCTTGATAGTTCTGTTCTGGTAATTATTTTTTATATATATTCAAAGTAGTTGGGGGCTTTGTTTTTTCCTGATGCAAAGCTCCAAATCATCTGCATAGACATGTAGACATGTAATGATACCACACACAGCTCATCCCATGTGGATATGGTATATTTCTATAGTTCCATAAAGCTGATCTTCCTTTTCAATTGCTTTAGTTATCAAATGAACTAAGGGGGTCATTTATTATACTGAAATACACGTATATTAGGCGCATTTCAGGCGAAGATAACGGCGACTTTGACCCACTCATGCCAGGTCTAAAATTGTGGGCGGAGAAGGAGATGGGCCGACTGTTTCAGGCGTAGACAAATGTCTAAATGTAAGACAGCTCGGAAGCTGTCTTACATTTAGAACTGGCACTGGATGCACTAAAGTTATGGAGAGTCTGGCAGGGTTTTATAAAGACTGGCGTCTAAAACACCAGTCTTAATAAATGTGCCCCTAAGTTTCAAATAGAATCTGGCCAGTGGTCACCTCGTCAACCAGCTACAGTGTCTCCGCATAAGAACTAATGGTCTGATGTCTGAATCCTTTGTACTGGGAGGGCTACTCGTCAGGGGTGTCCCCTGTTGGCATTACTCTTTGTATTAGCCATTGAACCCTTGGCCCGCTTGATACATCTTAGGACATCACAGGTTTGGAGGAGAAAATTGCACTATATGCAGATCATATGTTGCTGCTTTTTAGTAATTTGTAATGTGTCTAATTGCAGACTTTGACACCTATTCTGGCCTTTCTATTAACTGGAATATCAGTACTGCTTCCATTGGACCATTTGCCTGAGCCCGGTCTAGAACATAGAGCCCCAACTTCAGGTAGCATCCACTTTTAACTACCTAGACATGCAGGTATCTTCTCAGCCTCAGGAATATATCACTCTTAATTTGCTCCCATTACTGGATAAAAGTGCTCAGAAAACAACTACTTGGTGCAAGCTCCCACTCTCTATACCCGATCAACATGGTGCTAATGCTGCAATTCCTATATGTTCAGCATAATAGTTGTATCTGGAACCCAATGCGTTATTTTTACAAAATAAAAAGTCTATTTCGCTCCTCAATTTTCAATAGACAGTTTCAAAGAATCAGGTTGGAAACCTCACAAAGAGGTAAAGATTGTGGGGAATTGGTGATACCTAATCCCTAGCTAAAGAAAACAGAATATCAACAAAGGCTATATTAGTAGGCGCCATATAGACATCTTTCATTCACATTAGTCAAGAGTAGTCAGAAAGTGGCCGAACCCCTTTAAGAATTTTCAGCACCTGAAGTCAGAGCTTGGGCTCCTAAATCCCATCTTCTATCGATATCCACAACTCCGTCATGCCTTAGATGTGCAGAGCAAAATGTTAGATCTCACTATTCATACTGTTAATAGAGCAGGTCATGTCTAGGGGAGACACCAAGGTGTCATCTCCAATTTTTATCATCTTTGTTTTAATTTTATCATGAGCAATTTCCCCTGCAAGCACAGAGTAAATGGACACGAGTTGTGGGTCCCTTAACAGATGCACAATAATCGGAAGTTTTGACTATGTGACCGTCTTTAACAGTTTGTGAAACTCATAGACTCTCACAACTCTTTCCGATTCACAGAGTGTATAAGACTCCCTTCACCCTATATGGGTTCGGAGGACATCTGACTGCCCTAGATTTAGCATTTCTGATGCTCATGTTCTCCATATGTTTCGGGAGTGCACTGCTCTGGGTTCATCCTGGTGGGCAATCCTGGACATTATTTTTGTGGTGTATGGGATGCGTCGTCCTGCTGAGCCCATGGTATGTATTCTGGGGCATTTGCAATCTAATATTACAGAGAGGACTTACTTTCTCGGGCAAGAAAAAGTAATTGCCAATAGGAGAAGAGTTTGTTGCCCGCATGAATAAAGTAATCTGATCATAAATGAGGGTCAGACAAAAAGTTTGAATCTATATGGGGTCCATGGATTGCAACGCCAGAGCGTCCATCACGACGGTTGTTGTGCATCTGAGCGAGAGACTGATAGGCCTGAGCTTATTTAGGGGCAATGTGATTTGACATAAGTTGGGGGAGGGGATACAGACTTTTTTCATCATTTATGCTGCAATCACAATATTCTAGAAAGGGGTTTTATTTATTTCTCCTCAATACTGAGGTCGGCCTTTGTGATCGCCAGGTGTCCATTGTACATGCCCATCTGCGGCTAAGACCTAATCTTGTGATGCTAGGTGGGTGCTGTTCTTGTGGGATAGGGAGTTGGCGGATTTATTCTCTTTGCCTTTTTTGCTCCGTATTTATCCCCTTTGCTTTATCAGGGAGGGGTTTTGGACTGTTTGTATTACAAAACTATCTGCTTTGTTTGTCCAAAATAAATAAAAATGACGATTAAAAAAAAAGTTTAATTGGCTTGATGTTGACACAATGAGAGATTGATTTCTGCCTGGAAACCAATAAAAGAACAAAGTGTGCAAATAATGACATTGTTCAGACTTATAACAACTATTGTGATCATGTCCTGCCCTGTACAGTTAGATGCTACACTATATGGCCAACTGACCATCATGCCTATATGAGCCTGAACATCCCAGTCCAAAACCATGGGTGTTAAGTCACACACATTTGCATATATAGCATACACACAATGTTATACATCATACTCACTCTTGGATCAATGACTAGGTAGGTTTTAATGTTCATTTCTTTCAAGTAGGGGTCTCTGAGCTCCCCATGTCCATCTTCTACACAGTAGGCTCCATTCAAGTGCCTCAATGTTGCTTCGGTGATGTGAACTCGACTAATTCATGTGAAAACAGAAAAACAGTAAAGATTTTTCACTAGGATGTGCTATAACTTAGGCTGCGTTCACATCTCCGTTAGCCATGATCCGGAATAAATGCCGGCTGGTGGCCGGACAGAAACCACTGCATGCAGCAGTATTAGTCTGGTCAAAACCCAACATTTCTGCCTGCTGCAAATGTTCACTGGAGATGTGAACGTGGCCTTACTGATCAGTGGGGATCTGACTGCCAGGACCCCCACCAATTTTTAAAATATGGAGGATGAAGCACTAAAAAAAAAAATGCAACCCAACTTCAACGACTTGAACAGGGCTGTTTCCTTCCCCATAAACTCACATCTGAACTTGGTTTGAAAACAAAAGAGAGAAAACAAAATGTAAGAAAACTGCACCAAACGGCCCGCTGCAAATCTGGTCTTGTGAGTGCCAACTGGACAGTTTCCATATCTGTAATGGAGTTGTATAGAGTTTGCAGCATGCTGACTGGGAAATACTGGCAGTCCGTAACTTAACAATGACCTCGCTGTCTAGTGTTAGTGACTGGTGTAGAACCGCTGTCTAAGCCTTACAGAAAAAAATTATGGCTGATGGAAAGCAAGAAGAAAAATATTTTTGGTCTTAAAAGGGTTTGTATAACAATTACATTTAATGAAGCTAAAGAATAGTAATTTTAGCAATTTTTCCATTAACACCTAGTAAATGTAATGCCTTGCAAAGATATACCCAGGATGCTCCAGATGGCGCCCCCCAGTGTGTCCATCCAGCTACGTGACTCCATTTTGGTGACCGAGCATGCCTGGTAAATCTTGTATGCTGTACTATTTTAAAATGAGCTTTCTTCACCTCGGCCGGCTGGGATGCGCAGTTTGCTTCTGAACCTCACATATAGCGGCTCCTTGGGCATCCCCACTTTCACAAAGCTTGAATAAAGCTAGAGAGGTAAAGAGATGTAATAAAAAAAAAAGCACATGTGCACGGTGAAGGTTGCCGCTTTCATAGAGGACAGCATGCAAGATTTACCACGCATGCTTGGCCATCAGAACAGAGTTGTATAGATGGACAACTAGAAACGTCATGGAGCACCATCCTGGGCATCATAGATTAATATCTTTGTAACCAGGCATCACTTTTAATAGATATTAATTCCTAATTTTCTCTTTTCACCTTGATTAATTATAAATGTCATGATGGCCAAAATTGGCTTGGCCCTACAGGGGTTAAAATAATGGTACAAGATTTGTTAAACTAGATACTTTACAGATAGCCTGTACATAACCTGTACATGAATTAGGTACGTCATAACAAATTTGCTCAGCCAATAAAATGAAGCCATGATGCACACGCACGTAGTTTCGTTCCACATCCGATCCACATTTTTTGCAGATCGGATGTGGACCTATTCATTTCAACGGGGTCACAAAAGATGTGAACAGCACTCAGTGTGCTTTTCGCATCCGTATGTCCACTCTGTCCATCCCCGCAAAAAAATAAAACATGTCCTATTCTTGTCCATTTTGTTCAAGTTTAAAAATAAATGGTGGCATGCGCCTGCCCGGGATCCGTGTTTAGCCGATCTACAGAGCGCTAAACACTTACAGCGTGTGCATGAGCCCTAACTGAAATATGGAAATACTTCTATAGATTGATCTACTGCACATATGGTTCAAACACAGTATATGCAGTGATCATACTTCATTAAATGTAATATCATTAACAAATATACAATAAAATAATACTATGAAAATTAAATTCCAAGATACTACAGTAAAGAAAATGCTAGAAAACTAGCTAAACAAGATCTAGGTAACACAGAATCCATCTTTCACAATAGATGACATCACAGCTTATCTACTCCCTCCTCCTGACCCCTTTACAGGTCACAAAGCATGCCTAGAAAAATCTCCTATAAAAGTCAATGAGGCCCCCTACTGCCCATTGTGTCTATGGCCCCTATGGCTGCTCTCAATGAACAGGGGGTCTTGATATTTTATAGGCCTAGTGACCAGTGTGAAAATTGCATGATTATTTTTAAAGGGATTCTGTCATCAGATTTAACCCCTCTAACCTAAACATATGCTCATGTGCAGACTAATAAGAAGAATCCTAAGCTGGCCTTATTAAACCTCACTGTGGCTCTATTTGCCCCAAAAAATGGTTTTTATAACCTGTCAATCACTTATATAAGGTGCCCAAGGGGAGGTACGTTAATACAGAGTGCCCGGCCGCACCCCGCACCGTCCGGTGCCCAGCGCCTTCCCTGTCTTCAGCGACGCCTTCCCCGCCTTCTACAGCTCAGCGCCGCCTCCGCAATCCTCCCCGTCCCTCTGCCAGATCCCGCGCTTGGGAGGATTGCGGAGGCGGCGCTGAGCAGTAGAAGGTGGCGCTGGGCACCGGATGGCGAGGGGTGCGGCCGGGCACCCTGTATTAACAGACCTCCCCTTGGGCACCTTATATAAGTGATTGACAAGTTATAAAAACCATTTTTTTGGGCAAATAGAGCCACAGTGAGGTTTAATAAGGCCAGCTTAGGATTCCTATTAGTCTGGACATAGAAACATAGAATGTGTCGGCAGATAAGAACCATTTGGCCCATCTAGTCTGCCCAATATACTGAATAATATGGATAGCCCCTGGCCCTATCTTATATGAAGGATGGCCTTATGCCTATCCCATGCATGCTTAAACTCCTCCACTGTATTTGCAGCTACCACTTCTGCAGGAAGCCTATTCCATGCATCCACTACTCTCTTAGTAAAGTAATACTTCCTGATATTACTTTTAATCCTTTGCCCCGCTAATTTAAAACTATGTCCTCTTGTAGCAGTTTTTCAGCATATGTTTAGGTTAGAGGGGTTAAATCTGATGACAGAATCCCTTTAAATATACAGTCAACATTGAAATTGCAACACTAAGAGGGACAAGTCATAAGGTTATGCAAAGCAAAGAAGTAGAAGGTGTCGCTAAGATCTGCAGATGTTCAAATTTTCATGCACCTAGCTCTAACCTGTGGCATGTGGGAGATGCATAAAAGCCAGATTGAAAGCAAAGTCTTTTAGCCACATGAACTCTCAAAATCTAGTTCAAGTCATGTGGGATGATTGTGTGATGCCTCCTGCTCATCAACACAAATTGAGAGGGACAGAAACCTTGAACTGAGAGACCTTGGTTTATCACTCCAGTAGATCGCTACGCACCTAGGCAGAGATGTCAGCACTGTTCAACGTTGTTAATCATGGTGGTCTGGAGAACAACAACTAACTGGAATGACAGCAGGAGGTGCACAGAGGCGAACCTGGACAGATCATCTCATTAGAAGAATGGTATGTAGTGATCCATCCTGTACTGCAAGTGAAATTGAGCATCACATCTCAAGCCTAGGACGGCAAATAGTGTCTACGTAGACCATCAGAAGGTGTTTGCATGATATAGGACTATGAGACAGACATCCAGCTACAGGAGTCCCATTGACCTCATGCCACTGCTCTCATAGACTATCATTGTGCACAGCAAGATGGCAAAGGAGGCTGGAATGGAGGGCCATCTTCTTCAGTGACGAGTCCCGATTTTATCTCGGATGCAATGACAGGCAGAGATTTGTCTGGAGACCCCAATGCCATGGCCCTTCATGAGGGAACATCACACCGATGTGGTGTGGGGTGGCATAATGTATGGTAGTGGACCCATTTACTCTTCATTTCAGGTACACTAAAAGCTTGTCATTACATTGATTTGATTGGTACGACCATTTCTCCAAAGTGTCCCTGGAGCCATTTTTAAACATGACAGCGCCATGGTGCTTGTGTTACTATGAGAGCCTGCATGTCCTAAACGTGCTACTATGGCCTGCAGCATCTCCGGATTTGTTTCCTATCGAGCACATCTGGGACATTATTGGTTGGCAATTGCAAAGGGAGCTGCCTGCAGCGGATCTTGATGATTTGCATGCCCAAGTGCATTCAGCATTGCAGGACATTCCTCAGACAACCATTATTAACTTCACTGATCGCATGCCAAGGTGTGTACGTTTATGGATGTCTGCAAGTGACGCTCATACTGAATAAATCGAGAAGTTTTCAATATTTTGTTCCCATTAATCCGGTGATTTCCATAATTCCACAACTTTTCCTTCCTGGTGATACATTTCAGTGTTGATGGGTGTAGATAGTGACATGGACATTTTTTTATTTTTTTTTAAATGTATATAATATGTTTAATGTTAATATATGTTTAACATAAAAACTTGATTTAAACAATAGGCCCCTTTCTGACGACACATTCACTTTAAGGTTACATACAACTGTACCACACTAGATCCTATATATGGATAGAAAGTGTAGATGCTGGAAGCTGCCTAGATTAGACTGTCAACAGGGCCAGAAAGGGAAAGCGTCAATATGCTTGGCCCTGTCAATCAAAGTGCAGGGGGCGTGGCAGTTGTACAGAGAGCTGAACCTCTAGGTGTAACGTCAACTCCCCCGTTGCTCCTAGAGGCTCATTTGCATATATTAAAATATCATTTTTCTCAGCAATGCGGGCACATATGAACATGGGACCAACACAGATCTCTTCAGCCGCCAAGCGCACATGTAACAGGTCAGCCAGGACAAAGCCTTTTAAAAAGATGAAAGTAAAAGCATTGAGCATAGTCTTACCCCGGTACTCCTGCTGATTCCATGCGATTGGCTAATGAGACATCATGTGACCAAACGTCAAACTGCCACTTTCGCAGTCCAATAACTCCACAGAGAACATTGCCAGAATGCACTCCAACCCGCATGTTGATATCCGCCCCTGTAGCTTCTCTCACCAGTCTTTAGAAATACAATATCCAAAAATAAATATATATATAGTACATTATATACAGTATATCCTGAGTTGTGATAAATGGTACACTTATAGCATACTCTCAGTAAAATTCCGGCCTCGAACACCATTTTGTTTTCGTTTTATGTAAGAGGTGTTCAAAAATATATATGCACAAACTAAATTGTTAAAGGGAACCTGTCAGCGGCAAAAGCCATCCCAAACCGCCAGCAGTACCTTCAAGTAGCCGGCAGTGAGTTTCGAATGAGAATTTTCTTACTGCATTCTGATGAGGCAGAAGTATGAAAAACGTTCTTTTATCCTCCGTCCGCGCTATTTTCCAGTCAAGCTTAAAGTCAAGGTAACTGCGCCCCCTTCCCTGCCCCTTCGCTGTGACTGACAGCCGGCTGTCGGGCATAAGCGTGGTCAGTCACAGGAGAAGGGGCAGGAAAGGGGGCGCAGTTACCCTGACTTTAAGCTTGACTGGAAAATAGCGCGGATGGAGGATAAAAGAAAGTTTTTCATACTTCTGCCTCATTTGAATGCAGTAAGAAAATTATCATTCGAAACTCGCTGCCGTCTACTTGAAGGTACTGCTGGCGGTGTGGGATGGCTTTTGCCGCTGGCAGGTTCCCTTTAAAATATTAAATTCGGACTGCATTCAGACACCTCTCCTGACATGACAGTTTTAGTAAGTACTTGTATTCCCCATGAAATAACAATTCTGGCACATCTGCTCATATAATGCTACGCTGTGCTGTTCCTCTGTTATCCCTAATAAATTGCCAGCTGGGTCTTACCATTCCTTCGTTAAATGGGCTTGTCCCTGTACAGTCTGCCCCTGCCAGCACTGATTAAATAGTGTCACACTGTGTAGGAAAACAACCCCTAAGTTGGTAACACCCGGTTGACAGTTTAGGGTACTTTCACACTTCTGTCGCCGGAACTGCCTGCCAGATCCAGCAATCTGGACGCAAACGGATGCATTTGTGAGACGGATCTGGATGCGGACCCGTCTCACAAATGCATTGCAATACCGGATCAGTCTTTCCGGTTGTCATCCGGAAAAACGGATCCGGTATAAATTTTTTTCACAAATTTAATGGACTGCACATGAGCGGACAGAAAGAACGGATCTGTTTTGCCGGAACACTTGGGGCCGGACCCAGCACTAATCCTGAACACTACCGGCAAGTGTTCAGGATTTTTGGCTGGAGAGAAAACTGCAGCATGCTGCGGTATTTTCTCCAGCCAAAAAACGTAAGAGGGACTGAACTGAGGCATCCTGAACGGATTGCTCTCCATTCAGAATGCATTAGGGTAAAACTGATCCGTTTTTTTCCGGTATTGAGCCCCTAGGACGGAACTCAATACCGGAAAACAAAAATGCTAGTGTGAATCTACCCTTATTCATAAACTTCAAGTAGGATTAGCAGAGGAACGGTACAACATATAGCTAAGAAAAGATGCTCCAGAACTGTAATTTCATGTGAAATACAATTATTTACTAAAGAAGACAATGTCAGGAGCAGCAGCAGGTCCTTTAACGGTGTTAAGGATTTGGAACTGTGTATTAGATGGGCTAAGGTCTTCCCTGAGTGCTCCTGCCTTCTCCTACACTTAAAGGGGTTGTCCGGGTTCAGAGCTGAACCCGGACATACCCTTATTTTCACCCCGGCAGCCTTCCTGAGCCTCCCATCGGAGCATCTCATGCTCCGATGCGCTCCCGTGCCCTGCGCTAGATCGCGCAGGGCACAGGCTCTTGTGTTTTCAATAACACACTGCCGGGCGGTAACTTCCTTCCAGCAGTGTGTTCGGTGACGTCACCGGCTCTGAGGGGCGGGCTTTAGCTCTGCCCTAGCCGTTTTACTGGCTAGGGCAGAGCCAAATCCCGCCCATCAGTGCCGGTGACGTCACCGGGCTGCCTGTCAGCCCCATAGAGAGCCCGGTATGTCACCGGAACTCAGAAAAATGCCTTTGCCCTGCGCGATTTAGCGCAGGGCAAAGAAGAGCATCGGAGCATGAACTGCTCCGATGCTCATGTCAGGGGGGCTGCCGGGGTGAAAATGGAGGGATGTCCAGGTTCAGCTCTGAACCTGGACAACCCCTTTAAAGTGTACCTAAACTTTTATTTGTATTTTTTAGAATTCAATAGTTTAAGTGATAACAGTAAACTTTGAAATATATTTTACAAAAGAAAGTTGCTGTTATTACACTTATCCCCTCCCATCCCTGCACTGATCACGTGTCCTGAACTGATCGAATCCTTATATGTGAGAAATCAGCTTAGAGCAGACAGAGGGAGTAAAGACCAGATATGACGTGGCTGTAGCATGGAGTGAATGATTTATTTCACCCCAGAGCTGGATTTTTTTTCACCTGAGGGTAGATAAAGCACCCAGCAGTGGCTGCAGCTATCTCTGTTCTCTGTCTGCCTCTGCAGCTCATCCTCCCCATAGATTTCATAGTTGTGTACACATTAGCTCAGTCAATTCAGAGACAGAATAAGGGCAGGGGAAAGGAAATAAGTGTAGAAACAGGCATTTTTCTTTAATAAAATATATTACAAAGTTCACTATTATCACCTATACTACTAAAGTATGAAAAATAAAAGTTTAGATATGCTTTAACAAAATAACTAACATATCTGTACCTGTGCATCAACGTACGACTTAGCTCAGCGATATTCTATGGGAATACCTAGTGTTCACTTCCATGTCTACTATAATAAAAGACTTAACAAACGTAGGCCCTTTGCAGACGAGCATGAGCGGATTAGGTCCGGATGCGTTTTCGTGATTTCGAAAGCAAGTTCATTCAGTTTTGTCTGCAATCGCGTTCAGTTGTTCAGTTTTTATCTTGGGGGTGCAGTGCGATTTAATGCGTTTTGCATGTGCGTAATAAAAAACAGAATGTTTACGAACAACATCTCTTAGCAACCATCAGTGAAAAACCCAAAGCATCCGCACTTGCTCCCGGATGCGATTTTCACACAGCCCCATTCACTTCCATGGGGCAAGCGTTGCATGAAAATCGCCGAATATGGAACATTCTGCAATTTTCACGCAACCACAAGTGATGCGTGAAAACAACGCTCATGTACACAGACCCATTTAAATGAATAGGTTTGGATTCCGTACGGCGCAATGCGTTCGCATCACGCATTGCACCCGCGCTGAATACTCGCTCGTGTGAAAGGGGTCTTAATTTGAATAGGCTTAAAAAAAAAGAAAGGGAAGGGGAACACAATCGGAGCTTTAAAAAAAGGTCAGGAGGGAAGTGTTTTTTTAATAAGAAACTAACACAAGAAAAAGAGACCCCTCTATATTAAGTAGTAGAGAACTTGACAGTCGAATTTACTGCATTAACCAGGCCGCCCCTTTAATTCCATATAGACATACTTACTTTATTGCTTCACACATATCCAGCCCCATTTTGACACAGTTCTTTGCGTTGTTAGGTAAGGACACTGGTAGGCCAGAGACGCAGTAATAGCAATCCCCTAAAATCTTAATCCTCATACATTCATTTTCCTGGGGAAACAAACAGTAAAATGATGCAGTATATAAATACACAAGGTAATCCTATAGATGGCGGAAGCTTAGACAGATTTATCACAGGGGCTCCTGCTGGATGATACATCTGGTGCAGGTATAGACACCTTTCCCTGACTTTATACCATCTACTCATTGGCTTACTTTGAGACAGATTTCTACGCCAGAATTGTGGCACAATTTCGACGTAAAATGGGGCATCTTAGGCCCTGCCCATTTAGTGTGACGCTAAGCCCAGGCCCTTGTTGGACATGATGGAAAAAAGTGTAGAAACCTTAGATGTGCCAAATTGTGCCACCGATTGTTGGTGCAGACCCCTTACTAAACCGAGGCAATGTATTTAGCAAATTTCTATGTCTTTTTTTTAAACAAAAAATAATAATTACAACATTTTAAGAACATCAATTACAATATTAGAGAGCAGAATGCCCTGAAGTAGAGAGGAGCAAATACATTTCACCCAAACTTTTCAGAAAGGTCTGTGCTCTTTGACAAATCCAAATTTTGTGTGATTTGATTCAGGAGATTTAGAGGGAGAAAGAGAGAGATTTACATGGTATAATTTACAGGTACATATAACATAACTAGTATTTATTTTTTCGGTGGATGGCGTGAAAAAATATAGCAATTTCTCCATTGTTTATGGGTTCTGTTTTTATAGCACGACTGCTGGTTAGTACGATTACAGTAATACCGAATGTATGGAGTTTTTTTAATGCTTTTTTACATTTGCACAATACATAAAGGATGAGTTGTAGTTTTCATTAGTGCCACTTTTAATAACTGTTTATTGTGTTTTTTGGAACGTGGAATTTAAAATGAACAGCAATTGTTTTTACAATATCAATTTTATTGTATGGGTTGTTACAGACAATTATGTATATATTTTTTAATTTTTATGAAAATAATGTTGAAAGTGAAAAAGGTGTATTTTTTTGCTTAAAATTTATTTTTCTACTTTTCATTATTATTATTTTTTTTACGTTTTTAGCCTAGGACTTGAACCTGGGATCCTCTGATTGCTGATATACACTTCAATACAGTAAGGGCTCTTTCACACGAGCGGATGCCGTGCGGGTAATCCGCTGCGTGAAAGAGAGCCAAGCCGCGCTCTGGACAGCAGAGACACGGAGCATTAATATGATTGATAATACTCTGTGCCTCTCTGTGATCTTTTTACTACAAAATCCTAGTGAAGTAAAGTTGTCACCGTGAATTTTGTAGTAAAAAGATCACAGAGAGACACAGAGTATTATCAATCATATTAATGCTCCGTGTCTCTGCTGTCCGGAGCGCGGCTTGGCTCTCTTTCACGCATCGGATTACCCGCACGGCATCCGCTCGTATGAAAGAGCCCTAAATCTCACATAAGGGACTGTTTAAATAGCACAGCATGGACTCTGTGCCCACTTAGCATATATCCCAATAAAGAGGCCAACCCCTATTAGGACAGACAGAACTAAGAACAGTGCAGCGTGGTACTTGGTTATAACCAACAGAGATCAGCAACTTGCACAGAAAATGGTGCCATTACGATGATACAAAGCGTACTATTCCCACAGTGAAGGGGGCAGCTGCATGGAGACTATGGCACTTAATGGCACGGACTGAAAGTCTGAACACTTCCTACATGATTGATTTAAAAAACACCCTGGTCCATCCAGTTCAACTATTTAATACTATCACTTACAAACCCAAGTTGATCTAGAGGAATGCAAAAACCACTCTAAATGAACAGGTCGCCATATAGTGGAAATATTCCTTAGTGACCATTGCTGGTGATCAGACAGATCCCTGGATCAACATTCTATATTAATACCAGTAACCCTGTATATTGTTTTTATTGCTTCTGTATGCCTAGATAAAATGTAAAAGAAAATAATTAGGGTGCACCGGGAGCAATTTTGCTGTGATCCAACCTGATCCCCTCATGATTGCTACAGTATCAGAATGTAAATGGTTACAATATCGGAGTCCCATTAGGGAGAGTAGAACGGCTTTATCTGCTATAATGGGAAAGAAATTCTGATTGAAACTAAAAGTGACCTGTGTAAATCCATGACAGGTACCTTTCTAGTGGTGAACAAGGTATCTTCAAACACAAGGCCAAAGGGTCTTTACGATAGCAGCCATCGGTGACAATAGAAGGACACTTCATTGGGTTGTTAAACATCAAAGAAACAGGAAATCAGGTTTTGTAACTTACAGATATATAGGATGGGGCCTTCTCAGTTGTCACATTATTATGCACCGTGCCGAAGGCTTTTACAGCAGTAATAAAAAATACCCTAGTTTAGCCAAGACTCACGTACAAACCTATACAAATTGTAGATTAGTTTCAACAGAAGAACTTCAAACCTGCTCAATGAGAATTTTCCCACCAAACATTGCAACAATGCAGCGTTCATACAGAAGGTATGGGCATTTTGCGGCTCCATGGTTTGTGGACTGCAATATGGACACGGTCGTGTGCTTGAGGCCTTGGTTTCTTAAAATGCTCTGGTTGTGTTCTTTATTCTCATAGTCCAGTAAACCTTCGAAAGGTAGCACATTATGGTGGAAGGTTTTTTTAAGCGGCCATAATCTCAGTCTCACACTATCATGAGGAATGGAAAATATCGAAACAGCTGAGCTGGAGATTGATTGCATACACGTGGTTATCTCTCAACTACAAACATAAGATATTCAGTGTAAGGTGTGGACCTTGGATGGGATGAAGGAAAATATCTGAGTTCTCCATAATCTAGTAGGTTTACAGATTAATTACTATATTTTTCAGACAATAAGACTCACCCTTTTCCCCAAAAAGTGAGGGAAAAGTGGCAGTGCATCTTATAGTCTGAATGCTAATGACCGTTTCCATTAGCATGGGGACCAGGGAGGGAAGCACTGTGTCCGATCTACTCGCCGTCCTTGGTGTTCTTACAGGTCCCGCTCTGCAAGACGCGTACGGCATCAGGACGTAGTGCATGTAGGCACGGAATATGACCTGATGCTGTGCAACGTCATGTCACAGTGCAGGCTGGAAAACGACGAGGGAGCGGCGAGTCCTGGATATGCAGAAAGTGGCAGCACAGTCTGAAGCAAGTGAGGTATTATTTTTTTTTTTATGTCTGATCCAGGGCTGATGGGGGTCTGATCTGAAGCTAATGGAGATTGGGCAGTCTGATCTGAGGCTAATGGAGCTTGGGGTTTGATGAGGGTCTGATCTGAGGTCTGATGGAGCTTGGGGTTCCGATTTTGGGGTAAGATCTGAGGCTGATGGCGCTTGGGGGTCTGATTTTGGGGTAAGAACTGAGGTTTGATCTAAGACTGATGGAATCTGGGGAGGGGGTCTGATCTGATGCTGATGGAGATTGAGGGGTATGATCTGAGGTCTGATGGGAGCTTGGGGGTCTGATGAAGATTGGTGGTCCTATCTGAGATCTAATGACATTTTTTTTCTTAGTTTTCTCCTCTAACTCATAGATGTGTCTTATAGTCCAAAAAATGTATATATAAAAAAACTTAATTAAAGAGGTCGTCTGGGATTTTACAATTGATGACCTATTCTCAGGATAGGCCATCAATATCAGATCGGCAGTGGTGCCGGGTGTCGGATCCCTGCCGATCTGATATTTATGTAATATAGCAGGCTGGTTTTAAATCTGTAAAAAAACAGATGGGCGCACCATAGGGTAATTCTGTGGGTGTATAGTGATATACGGAAAGTATTGGTAAGGCTCACCTTATATGGTTGTGCAAAAGTAGGCACAACGCTATTGTAGGTATTTTCAAACAAGCCTGGACGTCTGGATATGGCGGTCTGCAGCCACGGGACCACGAGAGATCTTCAAAAGGAGAAGCCTGGAACCCCCAAGAAGATAGTAGTACAAGAGAACAAAACACGTCCCACGGCGCGAATTCCCGTCAGCCAGTCACCAGGATCAAGAAGGAATCTTTTATTGCAGCGATACAACGCGTTTCGGGGAATCACTCCCCTTCATCAGGTACAAAAAAGCTGCACCAAAAAAGGTGCAGCTTTTTTGTACCCGATGAAGGGGAGTGATTCCCCGAAACGCGTTGTATCGCTGCAATAAAAGATTCCTTCTTGATCCTGGTGACTGGCTGACGGTAATTCGCGCCGTGGGACGTGTTTTGTTCTCTTGATCTGATATTTATGACCTATCCTGAGGATAGGTCATCAATAGTAAAAGCCTGGACAACCCCTTTAAAAAACTAAAATTTGCATGGTTCGGGGCGGGCATTTTCAAATTTGTGGTCATAATATCAGTGACATTTTTTTATGTATAGCATAAAGAACATAAATCTTATTGTCCTTATAACCAGCCACATTTAGATCATCACCTTAGCTATCTGGTCAAACTTTCCGAACAGCTCATTCAGCATGACCACAAGTTCCTTTGGTGAACAGTCACTGGCAAGTCGAGTGAAGCCCACGATATCTGCATACAGAATGCTGTAAGGGTGAAGAAACACTAAATTAGTCAATAAACCATACCAATTCAGTCAGCTCTGTTTAATAATGCACGTAGTAGATGGATCTGAAACAGACCTTGACGCTTGACCCACCTGACATTTTGGTGCCGCTTTACATATAAGCTATGGAAGTTTTTGTCTGGCTGGCGATTGTCGTTGGTTTCCTTTAGTCTGTCCTGAATAGCCAACTTCATCTCCATTGAAATATAGACGGGCAGTACGGACAACAGAAGGCTCTCCTGGTAAGGGTACCAGGTATGGGGGTTACATTGAGTAATGATCAACTTATATAAAATACTGAGCGAGAATGGTAAAAGAAGTAAAAGAGGAAGAGGGAGTGAAGACAAAAGAAGGAGAAGGAGAATTAGAGAAGGATAGGAGAGAGCAAACTCTACTGTACAGATCCATAGACATATAAAGAGTAACTCTAGAGGGCTGACGATATGTGTATATACTGTGTTCAGTTTATTAACCTTCCCAAATGCCTCCGATTATCGTTGGTGGATCCCAATGATTTTAACAGGATCAACACATTTTTATGGGGGCATCCCGACTTTTCCTATACAGCAGATGATGGGGATATTGAAGATCAGTCATGTTGGTAACACCAGCCCTGTGTTCTGCTGTCAGCTGTCTCTGGCTTGTCTCCCTCTCCCTGAGCCCAAGGTGCATGTTTATGGGCAGGCTGAAAAGACATAGCTATTGGACATATATATCATGTGTATGAGTAGCCGTAGTCCTGCTAACCATCAGAATAATGCTGCAGCCATGCAAGCCAGAAAAAACAATGCTGCCAATGAAAGCCGGGGACAGCAGAAAGGAATTAAAGGGTTTGTCTCAGTTCAGAAAATGGCACTTATGCAATCCAGTAGTGGTGGTCGTGCGTGCGCACTATAGTAGGGCTGCAGCTAACGATTATTTGAATAATCGATTAGTTGCCGATTAATTTCTACGATTAATCGATTAAATCGGGAAAAACGACAAAATTACAAAACAAAGAGGTTTATATGATCTTACTTGAAAAATTATGTTCAAAGGCCATATTAAAACAAATTGTGGGCGACACTATTATGGGGAGGATCTGTGGATGGCACTGTTATGGGGAGGGGGATCTGTGGATGGCACTGTTATGGAGGGTGGGATCTGTGGATGGCGCTGTTATGGAGGGTGGGATCTGTGGATGGCGCTGTTATGGAGAGGGGGATCTGTGGGTGGCGCTGTTATGGAGAGGGGGATCTGTTGGTGGCGCTGTTATGGAGAGGGGGATCTGTGGGTGGCGCTGTTATGGAGAGGGGGATCTGTGGGTGGCGCTGTTATGGAGAGGGGGATCTGTGGGTAGCGCTGTTATGGAGAGGGGGATCTGTGGGTGGCGCTGTTATGGAGAGGGGGATCTGTGGGTGGCGCTGTTATGGCGAGGGGGATCTGTGGGTGGCGCTGTTATGGAGAGGGGGATCTGTGGGTGGCGCCGTTATGGAGAGGGGGGATCTGTGGGTGGCGCCGTTATGGAGAGGGGGGATCTGTGGGTGGCGCCGTTATGGAGAGGGGGATCTGTGGGTGGTGCAGTTATGGAGAGGGGGATCTGTGGGTGGTGCAGTTATGGAGAGGGGGATCTGTGGGTGGTGCAGTTATGGAGAGGGGGGATCTGTGGGTGGCGCTGTTATGGAGAGGGGGATCTGTGTATGGCACTGCTATGGGGAGGGGGATCTGTGCACTGTTATGGAGAGGGGGATCTGTGGGTGGCGCTGTTATGGAGAGGGGGATCTGTGGGTGGCGCTGTTATGGAGAGGGGGATCTGTGGGTAGCGCTGTTATGGAGAGGGGGATCTGTGGGTGGCGCTGTTATGGAGAGGGGGATCTGTGGGTGGCGCTGTTATGGCGAGGGGGATCTGTGGGTGGCGCTGTTATGGAGAGGGGGATCTGTGGGTGGCGCCGTTATGGAGAGGGGGGATCTGTGGGTGGCGCCGTTATGGAGAGGGGGGATCTGTGGGTGGCGCCGTTATGGAGAGGGGGATCTGTGGGTGGTGCAGTTATGGAGAGGGGGATCTGTGGGTGGTGCAGTTATGGAGAGGGGGATCTGTGGGTGGTGCAGTTATGGAGAGGGGGATCTGTGGGTGGCGCTGTTATGGAGAGGGGGATCTGTGTATGGCACTGCTATGGGGAGGGGGATCTGTGCACTGTTATGGAGAGGGGGATATGTGCACTGTTATGGGCATAACAGTGCACAGATCCCTTTCCCCATAACAGTGCACAGATCCCTTTCCCCATAGCAGTGCCATACACAGACCCCCCTCCCCATAGCAGTGCCATAGACAGATCCTCCCTCTCCCCATAACAGCTCCGGCCCCGCTGCTTAGTCGGACTAATCACTGCATCTTTATTTTACCTTTTACAATGACGCTCCGGTAACAACTAACAGGCAGAGCGGACGCGGCGTAACGTCACTTACTCACGTGACGCACCTGCTCCGCCCACTTAATGAATGAAGGAGGCGGAGCAGGTGCGTCACATGAGTAAGTGACGTTACGCCGCGTCCGCTCTGCCTGTTAGTTGTTACCGGAGCGTCATTGTAAAAGGTAAAATAAAGATGCAGTGACCGCACGCCCGCATAGCAACGAATCGGCGATTATTCGATGACTGGATTCGTCGACAACGAATCCAGTTATCGATTATAATCGATTACATAAATCGTTGCAGCCCTACACTATAGTAAAAATCACCAGCCTAGGTGCGCTCCCATGGTCACGGCCACCAGAGAGACTGACACTTTATCCTATAGTGTGTAAGCACAGCCGATGCTGAACTGCAGGGTGGCCATAACCCCTGGATACAAGCCGTGTATAATGTGATCGCAAAATGAATCCAGCCAGCAAAGGAGGCAATATGGACAATCACAATACATTAGTAAGTGCCTTGTATTAACTTTCTCTACATGATAGATACCTTAATGAAGTAAGACAACCCCTTTAAGATGCCCAATTGCCCATGCACATTACATAATTGTCTGCTAAATGCTGGTCTGGCTAACTGTTTTCACTCCTGACTCCCCAATATACATGTACGCTTGGCTCGTAGGAAGAGGGGAACAAGCAGCAGTGTGTCTGATGGTGCATAGTGAAATCCAACATGCACCTAACATCTGCAATTGGGAAGAGTCTGGTGACCTGACAGATCAGGTTCCTCCGAGTCTCATCTAGTGTGCACCTTTAGTGCCCTATACAATGTAATCAAAGTGTGCTGCTTCCCTGCTCCTCTGTATATGGCAGTGGACTCACAGTACCAATAATGGCTAAAGGTGACGATTTGGGCTGAACATCAAGCTTTTACCACACTGGAGACAGTAGGAGAAGGAAACGAGACGTTATATGACTTCCGTCACACTGAATCATTGTCCCAGATTTGAAACCAATTCCAAGAAAACAAAATTTGGGACATTTTTTTTAGAACCAATAATGCAGAATTACCATCATAGATGTATTATTGCTTCCATGTATAAAGGCTTTTTGAATGGAAGTAAATTGTACACCTATTTTATCACTGCTCTTCTGACCCGAATGCACAGCATCATAATGATTTCTGAGGCTCGGAGTTCCTGCCTAACCGCAGGTCTACTGTACTGTATTCAGGTATGATGTGAGTACAGGACAGAAGACCTGGGGTCAGGCAGGACCATTATGATGCTGTGAGTTCGAGCCAAAGCTCAGCACATAGAGATTTATACAGTTACTACTGAAGTCAATGGAAGCTGCAAAATATCTTTGCACCTAGCTACCCTTAGTGCAGGTAAAAGCTGTGGTGTTATCTCAGGAAAAGAATAAGGAGCTCAGAACGGGCTCCCCTTGCCAAGGGTCCAATAGCAGTTCCATGGACTGCCTCCATGGTGAGCATGCAGCTGCCCATTAACCAGTGCAGTGCTAGATTCAAATATTTCAACAGTGGAGATTTAACTGTAATATGTATTTTAAAGGGTCTGACCTCTTTCTGATAAAATTTCTTAAATGCTATAAACTGACGTGTGCTGCAGTGGGCAATGCTAAAATGCCTCATTCCTTACCGCAGCACCCAAGTTGAAGCCCTCGTGCTAATTATGTGTTCTGCATGTAAACACTGGATGCGGTGGTTGCTGCGTCCATAGCTCTAAAGATGGATACTAGTTATTCTATAGGTTGTTTTAGGTCATATACAGTAGGTATTTATATATATTTATATTCAAATAAAATTTGGGTTTCTCACCTGCTGCCTCTTTTGCATTTCCAGTTTCATCTTTACCCGAATGCACTTCACTGTGTAGCTGTACAGATCTCTGGAGGCATCCTGCATGTGGTACTTGTGAAATGCTCCCATCAGATTCCCACAGAGGAATATAATAGCATTTGCAATAAGCTGGAAAAGACAAAGTCACCTGTTACTGCAACCAATTTACGGAGTGCTAATTGCAAAGCAAAACCATTTTGATATGACCTAAAACATCTGTAATGTGGAATTAAAAATGGTTAAAAGAGGAAATCAGCACCAGTCTGGGCAACATCTACATGAAGTTCACATGTTCTCCCTGTGTGTGTTTCCAGCGGATTCTCCAGTTTGATCTTGCATGTCAAAAAATACTCATAGGCTATATGACTTTCTAAGAAACTCTAGTAGGTGTATGTGAGGCATAGGGAAATTACACTGTCCTTCTATTAAAGGGGTTATCCCATGACTAATGTAATAAATTAAAATCAGACATCATATAATACATGACAGTCTCTTTCTAACAAAGCCAGAACCAGCCCTGTACCTCACATGTATCCAGAGATCTCCACATTCATTGCTCTGCTAGATTTATATCAAGCTGGCAGCTCAAGGGGCGTGGCTTTTCTGCTGCAGCTAAAGGGATGTGTCCATGCTCTCCCTATCACAGCTCAGGGGGCGTGTCCATGCTCCACCTGTCACAACTCAGGAGGCAGTTGAAGGATGAAACTGAGCATGTGCGGCCATCTCCGTGAGCAGGACAAAGAAATAAGAAAAAACAACAAACAGCAGGTGGTGCGATACATTTTTTGGCTATGCTAAATTTTAAATTACATGAAATTACAAAACAATTCAGATCCAGGTACTGGTTTGAAGACTGTAGAATATTTTTTGTGGGACGACCCCTTTTAATTCTGCACTTCTCGTCAATGCTGGTGCTCAGTGGAAGGACCGATAACCCAGATATATGCGCAAGATGATCCACAGCACTGAGATAAATAAACGGATACCTAAACATGTGATTTTATTATGATAAAGTACATGAACAGATAAGTGTTCAACATTTCAATCTGATTTTACAGATCAAGAACATCTGTCCCATAGAGGCAGGTAAATAGCAGCAGCAGCACATGTAGTTGTCATTTCAGCATTCTCTGTCTCTACTGTGGATCTGTCGAAAAATACACAGTTGAGTCCTAATATTATGACCACTTCCTACTTTCAACATCAGCAGCATGTAGCTCATGAAGGACGTCAGGTGTTGCGAGCTGGCATGGTGGTGGATATATAAGTTGCGTGATAGGCTGCGCACATAACCCTTGTTGATGCCATGGGTAAAAAGGGGCGATTTATCAAAGTTGCAAAAAGGGATGATTATTGGTTTTTGGGCCATGGGTGGCAGTATTTCTGAAACTGAGCAGTGTGAACTGTTCTCGTCCTCCTGTGGTGAAAGTGTACCATGAGTGAACAAACTATACCATTGTGAATAAGTGACGTGGAAACTGCAAAGCACCACATGCCAATGATGAGAGTTGAACGTCGGCCATGAAAGTGCAAGAGGATGGACTGACACTCTACAGTGGAGCAGCTCACCCCCAAACTGGGGGCTACCAGACGTGTGTCTAAAGCAACAGTTTAGCAAACCCTACTATATATGGGGCTCCAAAGTAGATGGAAGACCTCTGCTAACAAAGTTGTGTCAGCAGAAAAAGGTTCAATTTTCACTGCTGTATCGGAATTGGACGTGTGCTGATTGCCAAAGGGTTGCCTTCTCTGATGAGTCACGTTTTCTGCTTCTTCAAACGGATGGACGTCGGCATGATAGGGAAGAAACATCAGAGAACAAAAACCTTGCGGCCATTGGCAGAATAACACAAGCTAGTGGTGGCAGCGTTATGGTCTGGGGAATGTTTTCCTGGCATTCTCTGGGCCTATTCATCCATGTGGAGGGCACTCTCCACCGATCTGGGTATGAGTCCATCCTTGCAGATGACACACACCCATGTGTGATGATTGTTTTCACTGCGGTGGATGGGATCTTCCAGCAAGACAATGCGACATGTCACATGGCAAAAAATGTCCAACATTGGTTAGAAGATCATGACCGAGACTTCAAACTACTACCCTGGTTCCCTAATTCCCGAGACTTAAACCCAAGTGAGCATCTGTTGGACCGCCTCAATCCTCATGTGGCTACTTTTTAATTCTTCTTCGTGGCAATACACATGAGACAATGATCTGCCACCTCGCGACCATCCAGTCATCTGTGGGATCGTTTGTAAGAAAAATCCTCTCAAAACCTGCCGGGCTAAATAGACCAACCCTGTTTCAATTCACAATGAGGTCTTTGGTACAATGTGGACGTCACCATTGCTCTTGTTGCACCCAAGCTCCTTTCTGTGGCCAGACCCTTCCTCACCGCTTTGTAACTGCCTGGCCCTGTCAACCAAAGCAGAGAAGGAGCTGGCCGCAGAAATGGGCAGAGCTTGGGTGCAACAAGAGCAATGGTGACGACTAATTTGCATACTAAGAAAAGGTATCAGAACTCAGGAAAGGAGCCCCAGATCAACAAAACAAAAACAGCGTTTTAATAAGGTGAACCACAGCTCTGTCTATCCAAACAGTTGGATAGGGAGGTCACTGCTGACCGATTCCCTTTGAAATGCTGACTCGGTCCCATCACCTCATGTGCAAATGACAAATATAAATCACTTCAAAGCAAACACTTGTCTGCATGTCATTACCAAATCACTGTCTGAAATTCATTTCGTTCACGCGACATTCCCCACATGGGCAGTGCCGAGCCGGCAGAATAATAATGTAAAGACACACAATGGAGCAAGCAAGAACGCTCACTGATGTTAGGTGCAATCAAGTATTATCCTTAGGGCTCATTCAGATGGCTGTAGTGTTTCGCGGGCAAATGGTCGGCACTATGATAGAAAATGCCTATTCTTGCGGACAAGTATAGGACATGTTCTATCTTTTTGCAGGGCCATGGAACGGAACTACTTAAAATGATTGGGTCCGCACCTGTTCCTCAAAATTGCGGAAAGGATGCAAACCCATTCATACAGTCATGTGGATGAGCCCTTATACTGGATTTAACAGAAAGACAGCGCAGACATTAAAAGTAATGTATCATCAGAAAATAACCTATTTTTTAAATCAAGTTTTTATGTTTTGTTTTGTTTTTCAATTTTCCATGTCCCTCTCTACGTTTCAAAAATAATCCCAGTTTTCACACTGGCCATTAGACCTACAATATGTCAAGACTTCCTGTTCTTTAAAAGTAGCCACATGGGCCATAGACACAATGAACGGTAAGGGACCCCAGTTATTTCTTGGCGTGATTTGCAACTTGTACACAGGTCAGGAGGGAGTAGATAAGCTGTGATATCACCAACTGTGAATGGCAGATCCTGTGTTATCTATATATAGGTGATATCTCTCATTGTAAACCTGCCTGTGATTATAATGTGATGGCTGCGGGACCTGTAGAGAGGGGGGCTCGGTGCAGAACTCCTTGCTTTCGTGGCAAGAAAACTCAATTTCCATGCAGTGACTAGGTGAAGCTCAATGCAAAGTGATTATTTCAGCTTCCATTCCAGTAAAAAGTAACTGTATAATACCTTATCTATGCATTGAGCTCCCCCTAGTGGTGGCAGTAGGCAGCCATCTTTGAAAAGACAGGAAGATTTATCAGTGTATTTTTGCAAGATGTCTGGTGTAAATACATTTAGAAATATGGTGTTCAGAATGAGATCCATATTTATGAAGCACATGTTCCACTTTTTCTGACACAGAAGTCGGATAAAGTGGATTGTTACACGCGTACTGGGAAACTGGGTAGAGAACGGGGGGCCCTATATGATCTGTGTACACCTCTCACTGACTCCATAATTTTGTTATTCACTGAAAAAGCCTGCTGGTAAACAGCCAGGAATTTGAAGGTTCCCATAGCCACTTCAAGCAAAGTCCAGCCTTTGGTGGTTCATGGAGGAAAGTGGTGATCTTAATGATTTCTGTCTGACCATGAAGTACATGAACAGGCCAGATCCTCCAGAGCAAAAGCTGGCTTAAAGATGGGAAGATATCTGTGCAGGGGACCTAATGGAGCATATGGAAAGAATTGTCATCAAAAGGCCTCTTCCACACTGGCTCTTCTGATTTCCATTATCAGAGCAGAACAACAAAAATAACTGAAGTTTTGGATTTGGCACATCAATGAACCAAACCAAGCCAAACATACCCCACTGGCTATAATGGGGTCTGTTCAGTTTCCGTTCAGGAGTCCACTTATTTTAAAGCAGAAAAAAAGTCCTACATGCAGGACTTTGCTTTCCATGGTTAACGGAATCTGCGAAGGACCCGAACAGAGCCTGGCGCAGATGTGAGTGAGACCTTAATTAAATCTGAAGGTCATTGTAGGAAATGGCCTGTACTCACTTTACAGATGTTAAAGGGAATGTGTCATCAGAAAATGACCTATTGTCTAAATCACGGTTTTATTTTAAACATATTTTTAAAGAATTGTTGATGTTATTTTTAATTTTCCATGTCAATAACAATAGAAACAAAAACAATAGAATCCTGCAGTTTTTGCACTTTCCACTAAGCCTAATAATAGGCCCACCATTCACAATAGGTAATGGTCAAAGTTTATCTATTCTACCCTTCTACAATGACCTCAGCACAGGTCACAAAGCCTAGAAAACTCTCCCATAGAAGTCAATGAGGTCCCCTCCTTGACCATTGTGTCTATGGACCATGGGGCTGCCGTAAAGCAATTTTTTGAAAGCTGTGCAAATGTGGTTAAGAACAGCTCAGGCAAGATGGCCTCCCCCGTACTCATGTTCAGGAAATAGAGTTAAAAAATTTCTGCAATCAGAAAATAAAAACTGATTAGAAAAAAAGAAGATCTGGTTTTGACCTGTTAGTGACCACAAATACGCCTTTTTACTGATGTGAACAAAGGGGGTTTATGCTCGACAGCTGGATTTCATCAATGAGTATATGAACCCAAAATGGTGAATTACAAGATATAACTTGTCCTGCAAAAAATAAGCCCTCATACAGGTACATTGATTAAAAATAAAAAGTTATAGCTCTAGAAAAGCAATATTTGGAAGTTGCAACATTTTGCAAGTAAAATAAAGAATATTACATTTAAATATGTCCTCTCTGAATAAGATCCAATACAATATATAATAAGACCCATCGTCTCACTATGATACTAAAGCAGCGCTGCTGCTAAGCACCTGACATCAGAATCCTTGGGATTTCAAGATGAAAACTAATTCTGATTATTCCTTTTTTTTAAATCCACTGAATGAATTAGTTATCACTCCCTGTATATAAACCCTCCACATGCTGGTCTCTGCCCTGAGAACACAATAGGTGGAATTGTCTGGTGATTACTGTGCACGGCTGACCTCAGTGCCGCACCAGGAGCGCGTCTGCAGAGGATATGAGATCATGGAGCACACCACCCTGGCCACCAGACGGCTGTGTGATATGTGGTAGAACAATACAGCGCAGGCAAGCATGGCAGCCAGTGAGGTTACCATTGAGGAATGTAGTGGTCAGCGCCGCAGTGCCGTCCTGGGGAAGGTTCAGCTTGGGATTGGGAATGTTGCTGTATCCTTCTCACGTCTGAATAATCTGCTCTGCTCCATTACCAGATGACAGCACTACTCTTCACTTCCCTAGGGGACAGACCACTATTTCCTTATGATGAACGTCTGTCTACCTAGTCATCATCCCCCTGGATAGTCATTATCAACATACTTTTATTGCACTTTTTGACTCCTTGTCTCAGGGAACAGAAATGGCCCCATTGTGCCAGTTTGCTAAGAACTAATAGCACCGCCACTTCTGGATTTATGCAGGCGATGAATTCTGCACATTAGCCATCAGACCAATGGTGGCCCCTGAGCTTATAACTACTGTATTTTTCGCCCTATAAGATGCACTTGCCCATAAGACGTACCTAGGTTTTACAGGAGGAGAATAAGAAAAAATATGTTTTCATTAGACCCCAGATCAGACCACTAATCAGAGCCTCAACATTAATGAGACCCTCAGTAAGACCTCAGCTCAGACCCCAATGTTTATAAGACCTCCAAACAGACCTCAGATCAGACTCCTAATGTTAACAAGACCCCAATAAGACCTCAGCTCAGACCCCAATGTGAATTACCTCCAATCAGACCACAGATCAGAGCCCCAATGTAAATAAGACCCTCCCAGTCAGACCTCAGATCAGACCCCCAATGCGAAACACCCCCCAGACCTCAGATCAGAGCTCCAATAAGAATAAGATCCCCCTCATTCAAACTTCCTAATTCGAATAACCCCCAGACTTTAGATAAGAGCCCCAATATGAATAAGACCCCCCATTCACCGCCCCCCCCCCCCCAATGTGAATGACCCCAGATCAGAATCCCATGCTCAAAGCAAATAAAAAAATCAACTTACCTCTCCTGCTACGGACGCCACCGCAGCTCCTAGGATCCAGCTCTCCTCTTCTGTGGGGATCACGAGGACTATTTCATATAGCTTTTTTTTACTTGGCCCACAGCGTACTGAGTGTCCACAATGTAAGTGTTGGATTTCTATAGCAGCAAAATCCACACCAAAGGATTTTGTCCAGAATCCGTTGTGGGTTTGCTATCGATTTCACCCTCTGCCTTGCAAAGGCCGAAATATGCAACATAAATTGTCATTCTGCAGATTTCAAATTCACATCGCATGTCAAATTATGTGCAGAATTTATTGGGAACATTTTCCACAAATTTGCAGATTTGTTAAAATGTCATCCATTTTGTTGCTATACAAATGCTGCAGATTTTCTGCGAGCAATGCCGCTGAGGACGACGTATATACACCACGTGAGGCGTCCCCTTACGTTGTACAGATGCGGCCTCACAACACAGATTTGATATCATAGCAATAATGTAATAAAGAGAACTGGAGAGAGGTGAGCCGTGGGAATCAATGCAAAGGAACACTGCTAATGAAAAGGAAGACTGCTCTTTATAATGGAAAATGCTGAAATCGAAATTCACATTAACCCCTTAGTGACCAGCCTGTCTTGGGTCTTAGTGATCAAGAAATGTTTTTATTTATTTATTTATTTTTGTCGCATTCCAAGAGCTAGAACTTTGAAGCCATATAAGGGCTTGTTTTTTTTTGCGGGTCAAGGTGTCCCTTTTAATGGCACCATTTTGGGGTTCACACAACTCATTGGGGGTCATTTATTAAAGGGACCTATAACTACTTTACCTAAAAAAATAGTTGCAACTGGCTATGAGATATTCAGGCGCACAGCTGTTTTCACATCGTTGGTTGGGAGTTGGTAGGTGGCAAATTGACTAATGTTTACGAATGGAAATAGGCGTAAATATTGGCAAAAACAGCCAAGGATTGCAGTAGTTTTTTTTACCAGGCACATAGACTGCCATAGATTCACCTAATTTATGGCGAGGGGCAAGCCTCATCATAAATTAAAACAAATCTAATGGCAGTACAAAGGGGAAACTTAAGACGGCGTAAAATGGCGGTCTTAGTAAATGTGCCCAATTAGCTTTTATTAACTCTCTCTAGGGGGTGTTGAAAAAAAAACAGCTCTTCTGCCACTCGCTTTACATTTTGCGACAGTCATTAAATAACACGATGGGAGACATTTCTCAAGACTAGTGTTCCAATATGCAACCCTTGATCCCCTGTGCACAGGAGTAAATGTGCCTAATTGATTAGGGCAGGTGCCTCTTAATAGATTAGGCACATCTCTGGCCCTCCGTGCAGCAGCCAGGGGTTGGCTGAGACTTGAGCTATGACGCCAGTTTCTGATGCAAGTTATCATAAATCTAAGGGGCCATAGTAGGCTCCACCGCTCCTACTAAGCTCTGCCCTTTTCTTGCCACTTTAGTGGCAAGAGGCTCAAAAACTCACAAATGTGGCACAAATATACAGTGCACTATAATTTGTGACTTTTTTACATCTCTATAGTTATTTTTTCACAATAAAAACATATTTTTCCCCAAAACAGAAAAGGTTTTTGCACCACGGCATCCCAAGACCCATAACTTTTTTACTTTTCTTTCAGCAGGGCTGTGCGAGGGCTTGATTGTTGTCATTTTGTAGTTTTCATTGTTACCATGTTGGGGGTACATAAGACATTGCCTCTGGCACAACCTAATAGGCATTTACAGAAGGGAGGCAGACCTGTGGGCCTTCATTAGACCTCCCCGGCTACAATGCAAAGGCATCAGCACCCCACAATGACATTTGCAGGGTGCCAATGCATGACAGAGGGCACTACCTCCTTACCTCTGAGACCACTTAGATACCGCTGTCACTATTGAGTACGGCATCTAAGGGTTTAACAGTTGGGAACAGAAGTTTCTCCAATCCTGGCCATTAGAGCAGATGCCAGGCTGTCACTATACACCAGACACTCGCTCCCCGCACAGAACACTGGTGCCTGGCCGACTCTGCACCGCCCTAAAAATGGTATGTGCAGGTTTAAAAGGGTTTTCCAGGATTTTCATACTGATGGTGAGCACTGTGGCCTTCTCACACAGCTTACCAAGCAGGGGCGTAGCTATAGGGGGTGCAGAGGTAGCAGTCGCTACCGGGCCCAGGAGCCTGAGGGGGCCCAAAGACCCTTGTGCCACATAAGAAGACACCGGTATTATAGAAAGTGCATACTGGTCAATTTACACCTCTGGCTGGATAGAAGGGGTTAGGTTAACAATTTGGCATGAGGGGGTTCCCTTTCAATGTTTGTCCCAGGCAGCAGGAAGGCTATGTGCTCCTTTGCCCCTTGCCAACAAGCGCTGAGGGACGGGGGCCCAAGCTGAACTCTTGTACCAGGGCCCATGAGCTTTTAGCTACGCCCCTGTTACCAAGCATCGTCCATTGGATAGCGACTGTGATCAATGAATGCACAACTAAACAAAATGGAAGTGGGGGGTTTAAGCAGAGAAGATTCAGATGTGAAAAATCAAAGAGGTGAACTTTCCATCACATTCAGTGTAAGCAGAGTACAAGCCTTCCGACAGGAGCAGACAAGCAGCATGGACGTCATCACTTCCTCATTCTTTACTTTCTGAAGACTGTGCAAGAAACTTGCAAATAATTACATTCCAGTTCAAACACCTGTGATGCCTACAGACTCGGCAAACACCAAAGATGGAGGCTATGCCCCCACCACCTCAAGGCCCTGCACTAGGCATAACACATTATATACTGTTCCTGGAGTGTTCCTTTTAGGTTCCATTCACCCGTCCGGAGTTCGGGGTCAGCATCCAAAACTGCGGAACAGGTGCCGACGCATTCATTTCAATGGGGCCGCATGGTAGCAGTGGTGCAGGGTAATTACAGCGTCATCCTATTCAGGTAAAGGGGGTGGCAGCTTTAATTACCCTTCACCACTGCTACTATGTAAATAGCGTGAAGGGAAACACGGAAGAGGCTGCAGCACAGGTATGAGCGCTGAGGGAAAATTTGATTTATGGCGAAGCCAAATTTCCTCGTGCTTCGTGTTAGCGAACCGATTTTCCCTGAAATGGTGTAAAAAAATATATTTATATCTTGATTGAAATCTCGCATGAAATCCCGCGTGCGGTGACGTATGACATCACCGCGCTGGCCGACGTGATGACGTCATCACAGGCTGCATGATATTTCGTGCCAGATCTTCAATCAAGATGGCGTTAGCCGGCCCGTCACGAGCAAATGGATGAGGTAAGTATTGTAATTTTTTAAAATATTTTACACTGTATTATTGCTGTCAGAGGCTGCGATCAGCTATGAAGGCGGCATCTGAGGAGTACAATGATGGCTCCCTGTCATTGCACCCACTACTTACAAAAAAATGTGCTTCGAGACACAGTAATTCATCACCAAGTGAATTTTTTGTAAAATTCGGCAAAGCAGACGAATTGAATACTTGGCTCACCTCTAGTTATGGCCCCTTGTAACAGCCTATCAGTGGGGGTGCTGGGAGTCCGATCCCCACCAATCTGATATTCATGGCCTATACTGAGGATAGGTCATTAGTATTGTAAAGCTGGAATACCCCTGCAAATGGTCAGGATGATCAGACCTACTGTAACCTATACAATAATGTCCTTGATCAAATCATCATTACCGCCAGCATTAGTAGCGCTGCGACGTGAGGCTTGTGATTGGAAAAAAAACTCCATTAGAAAAACAGCAATAATTCATTTACAGTTATTAGAATGGAAAACTATACTAGTACTATAAAATACTAATAATCCGTTTTCAGTTTGGGCTTCAGCTCCCCTTCCCGACTGGAAATTCTGTGCGCCTGCGCTGTTGAAACTGAGAGCTTACTCTAAACTCTCACACACTCCTTCTAAGGGGCGGGGCAATCCGTGACGTCATGCCGCATCACTCTACCTCGGATAGTCACATGACTGCAGGGAGTCATGTGACATTATACTTTCATATCACTGCACAACCCCTTTAATGCTGGCAGTGTGCACCCACCAACGATTGACAATTCCATCCCTAGGAGAAAATGGTCAATCATTATCAGATGGGCAGGGAAAGGGGGGTCTCATGAACAACCAGGACTCTTCTCTGGCAGTCCTTGACTCTTTTTGGGTGAGAAGAGACGCGCTTTATGTGAAGGGAGGTACAAAGGGGCAGGTGCGGACACACAGTCCGATCACAGCACAACAGCTTTCCAGGCATAAACAAGGAGACATGTCGGGTCCACGGCGTTGGCTCAGGTCCGGTCTCCAGTCTCATTGTAGCAGAAACAGAAATCAGTAAAGGTACACGGCGCTGCAGAGCTTCCAACAAAAGTGGTATTTTAACAATTTTTATTTATTTTCTGGGTTACAACTACGCGTTTGAAGGATGGAACATCCCCTTCATCAGGTTCACTGGCAACCAGGTTAAAAATTGTTAAAATACCACTTTCTTTGGAAGTTCTGCAGTGAAACTTACCTTTGCTGATTTCTGTTTTGTTTTGGGTGTGCCCAGCCGGCATTAAAGTGTAAGCTCTTAGTACCTCGCTGGGTGACAGAGCATTGAAATCAGCGTGCCTGTCACTACTGTAGGGCAGCATAAAGGACATAACAGGCCCCCTTTAATGGCTGTCAATTACATGCATTGGGGACTTGGAGGTACTTGACATGACTCTTAGGCTAACTTCACACGACTATAAGTGTTTTGCAAGGCCGTCGCCATATAGAAAATGCCTATTCCTGTCCGAGAGTACGGACATGAAAAGGACATGCTCTATATTTTTTACGGGGTCGCGGAATGGAACAACGTGTGCTGTCCGCATCTTTTGCGGCCCCGTTTAAATGAATGGGTCTGCATCCATTCCGCCAAATTGCATCCTTATGGACATAGGGATACAGTGCTATAGAGAGCAATACATTACTTTGATGGTCTCTCACCTGCACTGACATTGGGCGAGGGGAGACACAATTACAGGCTCGGCAGTATAGCTGCTGAGGCAAACATGTGACGCCTGGCAAGTATCATGCTATTCTAATTAACAGGTCAGGAGTCATATGGCTCATTCGTCACCTGTGCCACCCAAGTTGCGTCTTTCAATACTCGATGACAGATTGTGCGGGGCAGTATCAGTGGAGGTACATTATAACAATACAGACGTACAAAAAGGTACAAATCTTTGCAGTTTGGAAGCTTTAAAACCTGAGATATCTGGAATGGTAAATGAGATTACCTCAAATGCAATGGTGTCACGGGTGTTTGGGTACGTCATGACTGTGATACTAATGACAACAATGTGGGACATTCCGGAGAGGATGCTGATGATCAGGCAGCCTCGCATCCCCAAGGGCAGCATGGTGTACACCGAGAACGTTATAAACAGGAAGAAGGGCACCTGAAAGAGACAAACAGAAGGTCATAGAACATAGAAACTAGAGCCCCCTCATTTACCTATATAGTATGGGTATATACTGGACGTACAGACATTGTCAGCAGTCTATCCCAGTAGGGCTCCCAGTCTAATGTCCCGTCTCTCATTAATAATTCACTTTAACCCCTGCTTCTGTTACTACAAAGAGATGGTTTGCAGGTAAGTATAATCCATACAAGGTGCCCAGGCATTGGGGGAAGGGTCATTCCTCTAAAGGGAATGCGCATCACTGAAAATGTGTTCACCTACTTAAAGGGTTTCTACCATCAGAATTACTGTTATGTAGCTGACTGACAGCAATGGGCTAATATACACACGTCAGATCACATGGTCCATCACCGTGGTGATGGAGCATGTGATCTGACGTCACCACAGGTCCTTTAGCCCACAGCTCATCATTAAAGAAGTAAAGAGACCGGGAACTACGCGATCAAGAGGAGAAGGTGAGTTAACTTTTTTATTTTTTGTAACCCCTCCAGCGCTATTGTACTATGCATTCTGTATTCAGAATGCTATTATTTTCCCTTATAACCATGTTATAAGGGAAAATAATACAGTGAATAGACTGTCACCTAGAACCCATGTGTGAAAATCGCACCGCATCCGCACTTGCTTGCGATTTTCACGCAACCCCATTCATTTCTATGGGGCCTGCGTTACGTGAAAAACGCAGAATATAGAACATGCTGCGATTTTCACGCAACGCATAAATGATCCGTGAAAATCACCGCTCATGTGAACAGCCCCATAGAAATAAATGGGTCCGGATTCAGTGCGGGTGCAATGCGTTCAACTCAAGCATCGCACCCGCGCGGAATACTCGCCCGTGTGAAAGGGGCCTTAGGGTACTTTCACACTTGCGTTGTTTGATTCCGACAGGCAGTTCCGTTGCCTGAACTGACTGCCTGATCAGGCAAACTGTATGCAAACGGATGTCATTTTTTCTGACTGATCAGGAATGTTTCAGACTGATCAGGATCCTGATTAGTCTGAAAAATGCCTGATCAGTCAGAAAAATGCATTGCAATACCGGATCCGTTTTTCCGGTGTCATCAGGCAAAACTGATCAGTTTTTCCCCCCCCTCATTTTTAAAGGTCTGCGCATGCTTAGACCCGAAGGACTGATCCGGCATTCCGGCACTAATACATTCCTATGGAAAAAATGCCGGATCCGGCATTCAGGCAAGTCTTCAGTTTTTTTCGCCGGAGATATAACCGTAGCATGCTACGTTTTTTTCTTTTGCCTGATCAGTCAAAATGACTGAACTGAAGACATCCTGATGCATCCTGAACGGATTGCTCTCCATTCATGCATGGGGATATGCCTGATCAGTTCTTTTCCGGTATAGAGCCCCTGTGACGGAACTCCGTGCCGGAAAAGAAAAACGCTAATGTGAAAGTAGCCTTAGAGTGAATAGGACCTCACACTCTCCCTGCTGCCCTGTGCTCTGTTCACACAGCAGCAGGGAGCCGACTATGGCAGCCAGGGCTTCAGTAGCGTCCTGGCTGCCATGGTAACCGATCGGAGCCCCAGGCTTACACTGCTGGGGCTCCGATCACAACTGCCACTGCCACCAATGGAGGAGGGAAGGGGACCCTGTGGCCACTGTCACCAATGATTTTAATACAGGAGGAGGGGTTGGGGGGCACACTGCGCCACCAATGAATTTAATACTGGGGGGTTGAGGGGAGGGGGCGCACTGCACCACCAATCATTTTAATACTGGGGAGGAGGGGGCACTGCGCCACCAATGATTTTAATACTGGGGGGAAGGGGGGAGGGGGCGCACTGCACCACTAATGATTTTAATACTGGGGGGATGGGGGGAGAGGGCGCACTGCACCACCAATCATTTTAATACTGGGGAGGAGGGGGCACTGCACCACCAATGATTTTAATACTGGGGGGTTGAGGGGAGGGGGCGCACTGCACCACCAATCATTTTAATACTGGGGAGGAGAGCGCACTGCGCCACCAATGATTTTAATACTGGGGAGGAGGGCGCACTGCGCCACCAATGATAATTAACATTTAATACAGGAGGCGGGTGCGGCACCTGAGGGGTTAACTGCCGCTGATCGCAGCTCCCCGCCAGCACCCGCCTCCTGGCATTCTATTAAACGTTTATTTTCATTGGTGGCGCAGTGCCCGCCTCTCTCTCCTGATTGGTGACAGCGGCACAGGGGGGAGGGAGGGAGTGCTTCCTTCTCCCCTGTGCTGCTGAGGAGAATATGGAGCGCACTGAGAGCAGCGCGCTCCATGTTTTCTTATACTAGACTGCGCAATAGCGAAGCTTACTATCGAAAAAAGGCAAATCCTGGTGTCGAGGTCGATACCAGACAAAAGTATCGAAAATTCGATACCCAAAACAACCCTAGTGCACTCCGCATCAAGGATGCGGACCCATTCACTTAAATGGGTCCGCAATCACAGAGATGCGGAACGGATACACGAATCGGAACCCCACGGAAGCACTATGGAGTGCTTCCATGGTGTTTCTGTAGGTGCCTCCGGACCACAAAAAAATAGAACTTGTTCTATTTTTTTGTGGTGCGGACGGATCACGGACCCATTCAAGTTGAATGGGTCCTGATTCGTCCCAGCCACCACACGGATGTTGCCTGTGCATTGGGGACCGCAAATTGCGGTCCCCAATGCACCGAACGGATGCAAGAGTGCAACATTCGTGTGCAAGAGGCCTTAAGGGAAAACAATTATTTTTAATACAAACTATTTTATTACTTAAAAGTTACACAACTTAAAATGCACATATATTGTATACCTCCTGCATCGTTACAACCCATAAAATATGCATAAAAAAGCAGGAATGGAATTTCATTTTATTTATAATTAAACACCAATTTATGACTCTCAGAATGCAGCAAAGAAAATACAGAAAAATATGCTGCGGGTCCACGTGAAGGTCAACATAATGAGTGCTGACAACTAGTCATTTTCCATGGTACTTGCTCTTTAAATGATGCTCGTAATGATACTGCTAATGGAGGTAATCCAAATCCACCACATTGTGCTCTCTGATAATTCTCAGAGTTTCACAGGACAGAGAATGATGCCAGCTGCTGGTTATTCTGATACCTATTAAATATTTATGGAGTCTGTGGGGAACAAGACATTTTGGCAAGTCCAGTGCAGAGTCTGTCAGATAGCAAACAATGGCCTGAGCTGGTCAGCCCACAACTCATTTAGAAAAAGACCAACTTTCCAGCCGATCCCCTTGTTCATAATGGATCTCATGTTTTTTTTACTTCTTTTACTTTTAAGGCTACTTTCACACTAGCGTTCGATCGCCCTGCACCTGAGGGCTTAATTGTGCGGATCACAGCCCCCTGTAAGAGATCGGGTGCTGCCAGGCAGCAGGGGGCAGTCATGTACACAGTTCTTAGTATATTCTAACTTGAAGCGTCCCCATCACTATGGGAACGCCTCTGTGTTAGAATATACTGTCGGATCTGAGTTTTCACGATCTAACTCAAATCCGATGGTATATTCTAACAGAGGCGTTCCCATGGTGATGGGGACGCTTCAAGTTAAAATATACCATCGGATTGGAGAAAACTCCGATCCGATGGTATAATAGGGACTCCTGACTTTACATTGAAAGTCAATGGGGGACGGATCCGTTTGCAATTGCACCATATTGTGTCAACGTCAAACGGATCCGTCCCCATTGACTTGCATTGTAAGTCAGGACGGATCCGTTTGGCTCCGCACGGCCAGGCGGACACCAAAACGACTTTTTTTTAACTTTCCTTCATGTCTGGTGATCCTCCAAAAATCACGGAAGAAACACGGGAAAAAGACACACGGGGAAAAAAAAAACTGACACAGATCGCGGAACAACGGAACCCCGTTTTGCGGACCGTGAAAAATACAGTCGTGTGCATGAGGCCTAAGAAACAAGATTCTCTGGACTGATGAAACAAAGATTGAACTTGTTGGCCTCAATTCTAAGGGCTGTTTCACACGAGCGGATGCCGTGCGTAACATCCGCTGCGTGAATGACAGCCAAGACCCGATGCGGACTGCAGAAGGACGGAGCATTAACATGATTGATAATGCTCCGTGCCTCTCTGTGATCTCTTTACTACGAAATCACACAGCACGGCATCCGCTCGTGTGAAACAGCCCTAAATGTCAGGTCTTGAGGAAAGGCACTGCGCATCACTTGCTCAATCACATCCCTACAGCAAAGCATGGTGGTGGCAGCATCAGGCTGTTGGGATGTTTTTCAGCGACTAGGTCAGGGTTGAGAAAAAGCTGAATGGAGCAAAATACACAGATATTCTTAATGAAAACCTGATCCGTAGTGCTCTGGACCTCAGACAGGGCCGGAAGTTCTCATTTCAACAAGACAATGACCCCAAGCACACAGTCAAAATATCACAGGAGTGGCTTAGGGACAACTGTATGAATGCCCTGGAGTGGCCCAGCTAGGGCCCTGACTTGAACCCAATCGAACATTTGTGGAGAACCCTGAAAATGGCTGTCCACCAATGGTCCCCACCCAACCTGACTGAGCTTGAGAGGATCTGCAGAGAAGAATGACAGAAAATCCCCAAATCCATGTGTGAAAACCTTGTAGCATCCTACCCAAGAAGACTGGAGGCTGTAATCACTGCCAAATGTGCTTCAACTAAATCCTGAGTAGATTTTGCAAGATTTTAGTGTTTCCATTTTAATAAAGTAGCAAAGTTATTAAACATTCTGTTTTCACTTTGTCATTATGGGGTGTTGAGTGCAGAATGTACAAGGCTGTGGAAAATCAGAGCGGGTCTGAAGACTTTCCAAATGCACTGTACATAAAGGTCCATGGTCAATGTATTTATTCATTTGCTCAGCACTGATCATCTGTATTAGTCACATTTGTAAGCAGAAGTTTGGGTATTTTTACTCCTACACATTTGCAAGGGAGGGGGGATCGCTAACCCTACCGAGAACTGATAATGCCGCATCAGCTTTCTAAACAGCAAACTGGTTAAAAAAATACATATAAAATAACAAGTAAAGTTCAGGAAAGTTACTTAAAGGGAATCCGTCACCTGCTTTTACCATTTTAAGCCGTCACCATCGCTATGTTCACTAAAGTACCTTATTTCCAGGAGTCGTCTTTTTACTTTATTTCGTTTTGTCCTTTTGATATAAAAGCGCTTTTTATGATATGCTAATGAGCCTCAAAGGTGCCCAGAGGGGCGTTTTTTTCCTTCTCCGGTGCCCAGTGGCGCCCCCCTGCAGTGCCCAAGAACGCCTCCTGATCCTCAAATAACCTCCCACAGCCCCGGCAAACGGTTCCGCCCCCTCCCCACGTCATAGTCTACCTTCTAGAAATGCCCCGTCCTTCTTCCTGTCGGCAGCCAGAAAACTTGCGCAGTACCGCCTGCGGCCTACGCGATCATCAACCTCCTCAGGGCAACAGCGCTCAGGTTACATCACTGTTTTCTGGCTGCCGACAGGAAGAAGGACGGGGCATTTCTAGAAGGTAGACTATGACGCGGGGAGGGGCTGTGGGAGGTTATTTGAGGATCAGGAGGCGTTCTTGGGCACTGCAGGGGGGCGTCACTGGGCACCGGAGAAGGGAAAAAACGCCCCTCTGGGCACCTTGGAGCCTCATTGGCATATCATAAAAAGCGCTTTTATATCAAAAGGACAAAACGAAATAAAGTAAAAAGAAGACTGCTGGAAATAAGGTACTTTAGTGAATATAGCGATGGTGACGGCTTAAAATGGTAAAAGCAGGTGACAGATTCCCTTTAATGTTATTCTGTACTCCCCTCTGAAGACCAGGATGCTTTCACATTCTCTTTAGGGGAACTACACACATGAATTTGTCTCTGCTTTTTTTATTTTTTTATTTTACCTGTAAAAAAAAGCACCTGAAAAAGCACAAGCAGGTTTTATTGGCACCTGCGTTTTTGCACACAATGGGGGAGATTTATCAAAACTAGTGTAAAGTAGAACTGGCTTAGTTTCCCATAGCAACCAATCAGATTCCACCTTTCATTTTTCAGAGCTTCTTTAGAATCTGATTGGTTGCTAAAAAAAAAAAACGCAAAAGTGCAGAAAAACACCACTGTGAAAATAGCCATAAACAGAAACTGTCCTAGGATCAAGCCCTATTAAACCAACTCCATTCAGGTAGAGGCTGATATCATGAACGCATGCGCAGTAGTCATCTGCGATGCTGGGGATCTACTGCGCATACGCCAACAACGTGATCTATGGCAAAAGAGCAAGATTAAAGGGACAAATGAGATGACTGACCTGTCAATCAAAGGGAGTGGTTATCAATGTAGAGGGAAGGAGCTCTGGTGATCCAAGTGAAACCTTCCTGCCCTTTGGCGCACCGAAGACCTAATTTACATATTAAAGGGGTTTTCTGAGACTTAATAGGTAAGCAGTATCTGTTCGGTGGGAATCTCACACCGAGAAACCCCGATGATCAGCGCTGTACTGCTTGGTGAGCTGCGAGAAGGTATCTTACAGGTATCGCAGCTCAGCACCATTCACATGAATTGGGCTGAGCTGAGACTAGGCCATTTGACTGATTAACGTAACGCCACTGGCTTAGTGAAAGCTGCGAGAAGGCCACAGTGCTTATCTTTCAGTATCCTCTCAAGCTCTGAAGAATGGGTAAGTACTTAGATGCCAGAATATACTCTGCCGCTCCAATTCTCCCGGCCGGGCTCTATTTACCTTGCTGCAGCCAATCACAGGCTTCAGCAGTGCACTCAAAGAGGTCAGTGATTGGCTGCAGTGGACATGTGTTGTCGATGTGACATCACTGCTGCAACCAGGTAAATAGAGTCCCAACGGGAGAAACAAAGCTGCTGTGTGGGATCTGGCAGGCAAGTACTTACCTGTTCTTCATTGCTAGATTTCTTGCTTCTATGGGATCACCGCTACTTTGCAATCCTGGCCGCAACCAGTGTCACCGTGTAGCCAAAACCCAAGGCTTTCAGGGCATGATGAGAATTGCAGTTTTTCAACAGCCAGGGAGCTACAAGTCGTAGATCTCTGATATAAGCGATCAAGAGGACACAGCTTCTGGACTTCTATTGGAGAAAAAAATAAACATTACGTTGAATAAAAGACACCTAAAGAAAATGGCGTATTTTTTACTTCAGGGTGTGCCTTATTTAATTTTTTTCCACATTTCAAAAGTCATAGCTTTTTTATTTTTCCATCAACATGGCCTATGACGGCTTGTGCTTTGCAGGTCAAGTTGTATTTTTTAATGGCACCATTTTCTTGGAAAAAAATCCCAGTGATTCTGCCATTGTTTTGTGGGTTTTGTTTTTATGGCATTCACGGTGCGGTATAACTTAACATAACTTTAATCTGCGGGTTAGTGTGACTGAGCATACCAAATTTGTAAAGTTTTTATGTTTTTCTACTTTTGTACAATAAACACTCTACTTTTTAAAAATGATTTGTTTTAGTGCCATTGAACTCAAACACCCATAACATTTTTATTTTTCTGTCGATAGCTGTTTGAGGGCTTGTTTTCTGCAGAACAAGTTGTGGGCCTCAATAGTGACATTTTCAGGTAAATACAGCTTTTTAAGGAGTTGGAATGAGCAAAAAAACATTTTTAGCCATTTAAAAAAAACTGTTTACAATGCTCTCCATATGGGATAAATAATGTGATTATTGTATTGTTTGTTATGAATGCAGCAATGCCAATTATGTATAGCTTATTATCTAACTCTTTTTTTTTTTACATTAAGGCTAGTTTCACACTAGCGGAGCGCTTTTCTTCCGCCCGATTCCCAGCATCTTTGCCGGGTTGCGTCTGGATCTCTGCCGACCCCTATTATAGTTAATAGGGCCGGACGGAGACTTTCGAGCTTCCGGCTATGCTGGAATGCACAGGGATCTGGGAGGCTGTTTCCTACTGGAGCAGCCTGACGAATCTCTAGCACTGGTGTGAAACTAATCTTAATACCTGCATTTGTAAGCGAAAAAAGGCAATTTTTGTGCTGCTATGGCAGGGATCAGCAATCTTCGGAACTCTAGCATGCACACTTTACTTGGCTGTTCTTGTAACTCCCACAAAAGTGAAAGTAGGATTCTGGGAGTTGTAGTTTCAGAACAGCTGGAGTGTCGGAGGTTGCTGATCCCTGCACTAGCGGACTTGAAACTGTGATTCGCTGATTGCCAATACAGCATAATACACTGCAGTACTTCTGTATTACAGTGTATTATGTCAGTTATAGTAAATCTGCCGGAATGCCTATTAAGCCCTGCCAAAGGCAGTACATGGCAGGTCTGCGGCACCTAAGGCAATAAATGACTGGGACGGGAGCCAGCACTCGAGACTGATGCAGCGGGCACAGCTCCTGAGCCTGCACATTATAGTAAGGCACTGTGCATCAGCTACCCTTCCACCACAACATACTATTATAGTGTAGAGTGGGAATAGGTTAATTAAAAAAATCCCCCAGAAATATATAAACCCCTTCCTCATTATGTATTCATTAAAGATTATTTTACTTTCACACAGTTCATAATAATAAAAAACTAAAAAACATTTGGTAACCATGACCAGTAGAATGAAAATTCTGTAATTTGTTATTTTTACAGCAATGTAAAGAGCAGGAACAGACAAACTACGACGGTGGGATAGATTTTTCTTTACTTATATACAGACCTATGTGTCTCCATGATTACAGACTACAAACCCTGGGTAGTCTGATCTGCATTCATGTGTTACTCAGATTCTTCTCCTTTATCTCCCTAGATTTGTAATTTGGAGGGGTAGGGGGGTACACATGACTGCAGTATTGGACTACACAGGGTTCTTTGTAGTCTGTAAGCTTGGCAACACATAGGTCTGCATAAGAGCTGTATACAAAACACGAGAGACGGCTTTTAATGAATCCAAATTTGTAAAATGTCTTCACTTTCTGTTTAACATTTATCGTAGTAATAAAAATAAAACATTTATAATGTACTACAAGACAGTTCAGACTAGCACATCCATAGTCGCAGGTGCACATCCACAAAGCTAGCATGCAGACAGCAAACAAAAACCGGTATGGCAGCACAACTTTTCACATACAAACAATAAAACTGGGAAATAGGGATTATCCTAAATTTAAGTGGTATTATACCTCTTATAAGTGAAAAAAATAAAAGGTTTTTGCGCACATTTTTGCTCAAACGTGTGTCGGGCCCATCTACCAGGCGTCAAGGTGGCTTCCGCAGATGGGTCCCTAACACTAAATATACTGCCTCTCCTGGGCATGACTAAGGCCCCTTTCACACGAACAATACGGATTAGGTCCGGATGTGTTCAGGGAAACTCGCACCATTTTGCAAGCAAGTTCAGTCAGTGTTATCTGCAATTGTGTTCATTTTTTTCCGCGCGGGGGCAATGCGTTTTGATGCGTTTGTCACGCACGTGATAAAGAACTGAAGGTTTACAAACAACATCTCTTAGCAACCATCAGTGAAAAACACATTGCACCCGCACTTGCTTGCGGATGCAATGCATTTTCACTGAAGCCCCATTCACTTCTATGGGGCTAGGGCACTACGGAGTGCTTCCGAGGTCTTTCTGTCCTCGACTCCACACCGCCAAAAAATGGAATATGTTCTATTTTTTTGCAGTGCGGACGGATCACGGACCCATTCAAGTTGAATAGGTCTCGATCCATCCCAGCCGCCACACGGACGTTGCCAGTGCATTCGGAACCACAAATTGCGGTCCCCAATGCACGGAATGGCTGTGTGCATGAGGCCTAAGCCTACAATATTCAAGGCAGTGTAGGAACCAGCTACATATATACTCTGCTCAGAAGCCCCAGGCAGATAGGCAGGGAGTGCTCAATCTAAAAAAGCAGCTACCCTCAATAAATACTACAAGAAAGTTTAGACTAGCACATCCATAGTCGCAGGTGCACATCCATAACCCTAAGTTCACACCTGAGCGTTTTACAGCGCGTTCAAACGCGCTGTAAAACGCTCAACACGTGAAAACCAATGCTTCCCTATGGCCCTGGTTCACACTTGAGCGTTTTACAGCGCGTTTGAACGTGCTGTAAAACGCCTGACGCATAAACAAGTTCTTGAGCTTTTTTTGGGGCGTTTGTCGCGCGTTTTGGCCATAGACTCATTGGACAACACTGCAGTCAATCACACAAACGCGCGTCAAACGCGCGTTTACTAATGCAAAAAAACGCGCATAAAAACGCGCGACAAATACGCGCGTAAAACGTGCATCTCAGAAACGCTCAGGTGTGAACCCAGGGTAAAGCTAACATGCAGACAGCAAACAAAAACCGGTATGGCAGCACAACATTTCACATACAAACAATAAAACTGGGAAATAGGAATTATTCTAAATTAAAGTGGTATTATAAAAAATAGAAGAAGCTCTTTGCGCGCATTTTTGATCGAACGTGCCCATCTGCCCAGGGCTTCTGAGCAGAGTATAAATGTAGCTGGTTCCTACACCGCCCTGAACTCTGTAGGCTTAGGTTAGGCCCAGGAGAGGCAGTTCTGTTAGGGCTCATGCACACAAACTTATTTTCTTTCCGTGTCCGTTCCGTTTGTTTTGCGGACCGTATGCGGAACCATTCACTTCAATGGGTCCGCAAAAAAAACTGAAGTTACTCCGTGTGCATTCCGTTTCCGTATGTCCGTATTTCTGTTCCGCAAAAAAACAGAACATGTCCTATTATTGTTCGCATTATGGACAACGATAGTCCATGAAAGGCCAGCTGGTCTGTTTCGCAAAATACGGAATGCACACGGATGCCATCCGTATTTTTTTTGCAGATCCGTTTTTTGTGGACCGCAAAATATATAAGGTCGTGTGCATGAGCCCTTAGTGTTAGGCCCCCTGCACACGAACGTGTGCACCCCATGGTCGTGCTGCAGCCCGCAAAATGTGGGCCGCAATGCACAAACACAGTCCGTGTGGCAGCCGCAGCAGATCGCGTACCCATTCACTTTAATGGGTCCGCGATCCGGCCGTTCCGTAAAAAGATAGGACATGTTATATCTTTTTGCGGAACAGAAGTATGGGACGAAACCCCACGGAAGCACTCCGTAGCGGTTCCGTTCCGTGCTTCAGTTCCGCATCTCTGGATTTGCGGATCCATTCAAGTGAATGGGTCCGCATCCGTGATGCGGAATGCCCGCGGAAGGGTACCCGTGTATTGCAGATCCGCAAATGCAGTCCGCTTTACGGCAACGGGAAGCACACGTTCGTGTGCAGGGAGCCTTAGGGACCCATCTGTAGAAGCCACCTTGATGCCTGGTAGATGGACCCGACACACGTTTGATCAAAAATGTGCGCAAAGAGCTTCTATTTTTTTCATTTATAGTAGGTATAATACCACTTTAATTTAGAATAATCCCTATTTCCCAGTTTTATTGTTTGTATGTGAAATGTTGTGCTGCCATACCTACAGTTATAATGTACACATCCTTTTATCGGTAGAATATACAGTTTTTTTGCCATTTTCTTGCACACTAGGCCCCTTTGTATATGTGGATTCAGCTGCCCCATCTTTGTGCTCAGACAGGACACCTGAGCTTTTCATCTCCCTCCTTTCTGACAACACGTCTTTGTTCTCACGCAGAGCATTACAGAAACACTACAGCGCTCCGAATTCCCATTTTCTATGCACGCAATTCTAATATTTCCTTTTAAACTACATGATTATTACATCATATAAGCAGATATAACAGCGTGCTATTTAATGACTTACAAAAAGGCATTACACCAGTAAGAGAAACTCTGATTACCATGTTATCGTATTAGAATATATTAATGTAATCAGGAATCAGCATGCTGATATGTATTGTACATGCACACAGCACCAGGGACGTTTGCAGTTTTTAAATACTCTATTATGGCGCTATTATACGTGCGGTTTGTGCAGCAGGTACCATGCCGCGGTTACTGCAAATTGTCTGGTCGCACTTGTACTCAGCAACTGGAAACCAAAGCAAGTACCAGTTCAACCCAACAATTAGCGGCAACTGTGATGCAGTTACTGCGGCTCAGCTGAGCACATGCAAAAGTGCCCATGGCATATTCTCATTTAATAGGGGTTTCTGAGATTTTTTAACTAATGACTCATTTGATCAGTGGCGTCCATCACCCGGGAGCCCCACTGATCAGCTCAGTTTGTGAAGACACTGACGCTTGCAGTAGCACAGGGCCCCTTCTCCGCTCACCAAGCACAGCGCCGTACATTGTATAGTGGCTGTGCTTGGTATCGCAGCTCAGCCCCATTCACTTTAACAGGGCTGAGCTGCGAATAGGTCTTGTGACCGATGATCGTGATGTGTCATGCCCTAGGACAGGAGTGGGCAACCTGCGGCACTCCTGCTGTAGTGAAACCCCAATTCCCAGCATGCTCCATTTATTTCTATGTGAGTTCTTAGAAGAGCAGAGCAAGTATGCATGCTGGGAGTTGTAGTTTCACAACAGCAGGATTGCTGTAGGTTGCCTCCCCCTGCTATAGGGGATGCAGAGGTAGCAGTCGCTACCTCTCCCAGGAGCCTGAGGGGGCCCAAAGGACCCTAGTGCCTCACGCTGGGAGGGCTCTGTTTATAGAGTTTGCACTGGGGCCCTGAATCTTCAAGTTACACCTCTGGCTGGAGAGAAGGGATTAGGTCAAGAATTTGGTATGGGGGTGGGGTTGATCAATTTTTGCCTCAGGCAGCAGTAAGGCTATGTGCTTCCCTGCCCCTGACCACAAAGTACTGAGCGAAGGAGCGCAAGCTGAACTCTTGCACCAGGGCCCATGAGCCTTCAGCTACCCGCCTGGCTGTGGCGCTACTGCGAGGGCCAGTGTCTCCTCAAACAGCTGATCGACAGAAAACCCCTGTAATTGCCCCTATGGTAGTGCTGTACAGAAATTGAATACCTGGCACCAGGTCCACCCCTAGATTACAGCTAATCGCTGAAGAGAGCGATTCTTTATAAGTGTGCAACCCCAGAAATGATATTGAAACCTTAATCACCAGTTTCTGTATCTTAGAAAATGTATCCTCTATGGGAACGTACAAAGAATAGACAGTAAATACTTCTGCTTTACCTGGTCCCATGTCTGGACGTTGTTTGGATCATAAATTAATACATATCCAATGGTTAGAAGGCACGTGTAGATCACCAAGGAAAAGACTTGCAGCCACTTTCGCACAAATGATTCTGTGTACACCAAAACGTAGAGAGTGCCGAATATCACCAGGGCCACGAACACTACAATTATAAAGGCGAGGTGCTTGGAGGGATCCTGTGGAACATAAAAAATAAAGGATGGTGTCAGAATGAACCAAGGAAGTGTCAGCTTCAAGAGTAGATTATAGGCTGCCAAATACCTGCGTTCTACTTACAGAGCAATGACATTATTATTATTTATTATTAAAGCGCCATTTATTCCATAGCGCTGTACATATGAGAAGAGGTATACATACATAATACAGATAATTGCACTAAGCATGACCAAGATGAGTTACAAACTGGTACAGAAGGAGAGAGGGCCCTGCCCGTGAGAGTTTACAATCTACATGGTATAGGAGAAGGACACAGTAGGTGCGGGAGAAGTTGGTCATGGTGGTATAGAGGCAGCAGGGTCACTGGTTGTAGGCTTGTCTGAAGATGTGGGTTTTCAGGTTTCTTTTAAAGGATTCCACTGTAGGTGAGAGTCTGATATGTTGGGGTAGCGAGTTCCAGAGTATGGGGGATGCACCGGAGAAATCTTGGAGGCGATTGTGGGAAGAGGTGATAAGAGGAGAGGAGAGAAGGAGGTCTTGTGAGATTCAGAGATTGCGTGTGGGGATGTATCGGGAAAGTAGCTCAGAGATGTAGGGAGGGGACAGGTTGTGGACGGCCTTGTATGTATTTGTTAGTATTTTGAACTGAATTCGCTGGGCAATGGGGAGCCAGTGAAGGGATTGGCAGAGAGGAGAGGCAGGGGAGTAACAGGGTGAGAGGTGTATTAGTCGGGCAGTAGAGTTGAGGATAGATTGGAGAGGTGCTACAGTGCTAGATGGAAGGCCGCAGAGGAGAGTGTTGCAGTAGTCTAGGTGGGAGATGATGAGGGCATGTACAAGCATTTTCGCAGATTTAAAGTTAAGGAAAGCGCGGATGCGGGAGATGTTTTTGAGTTGGAGGCGGCAGGATGTGCGGTTGGAAGGAGAGGGCAGAATCCAAGGTCACTCCAAGGAAGCAGACTTAGTTGATCGTGGAGAGTGTGCAGCCATTGATCGTGATAGATAGGTCTGTTGGAGGGGTTGAGCAAGATGGGGGAAAGATTATGAATTCTGTTTTATCCATGTTAAGTTTTAGAAAGCAAGCGGAGAAGAAGGATGATAAAGCAGATAGACATTGTGGGATTCTGGATAATAAGGTGGTGATGTCTGGACCAGAGAGCTAGATTTGTGTGTCGTCAGCATAGGAGTGATACTGAAAGCCATGGGACTCTATGAGATATCCCAGGCCAAAAGTGTAAATAGAGAAGAGCAGGGGTCCTAGGACAGAGCCTTGCGGGACACCAACAGAGAGGGAATGAGACGAGGAGGTGGTGTGAGAGTGGGAGATGCTAAACGTCCGGTCTGTGAGGTATGATGTGATCGAGGAGAGGGCCAGGTCAGTGATGCCAAGAGATGAGAGAGTTTGAAACAGAAGGGAGTGATGGACAGTGTCAAAGTCAGAGGACAGGTCAAGGAGCAGGAGGACAGAGTAATGTTTTTTGGTTTTGGCTGTTAGTAGGTCATTGGTGACTTTGGTAAGGGCAGTCTCAGTTGAGTGGTGGGATCGGAAGCCAGATTGTAGCCGGTCAAAGAGGGAGCAGGAGGAGAGGTGAGAGGACAGTTCCGAATGGACATGTTGCTCAAGAAGCTTTGGGGCATATGGAAGAAGTGATATGGGGCGATAACTGGACAAAGAAGATGGGTCAAGTGAAGGCTTTTTGAGGATGGGTGTAATGGCAGCATGTCTAAAAGCAGAGGGGAAGACACCAGACGTTAGTGATAGGTTGAAGAGATGAGTTAGGGCTGGGATAAACACTGTGGTGAGGTTAGGGATGAGGTGGGATGGGATTGAGTCAAGTGCACAGGTGGTGAGATATGATCTGAAGAGTAGAGTGGAGAATTTTTCTGTAATGGTAGAGAAGTGGGTTTTGGGAGAAGAGGACAGAGCAGTTGTGTAGAGGGTCTGTGGGGACTGTGTACTGAAGCTTTCTCTGATGTTGACTATCTTTTGTTTAAAGTATGTGGCAAAGTCCTCAGCTGAGAGGAGAGGGTGGAGGCGCTGGGGGATGGAGAAGGGAGCTAAAAGTGTTAAAAAGTTGTTTAGGGAAAATATGAGAGATGAGAAGTAGGCCTGTTTTGCATCAGTGAGTGAGGATTTGAATATGAGATGGGATTGCTTGTATGCGGTCAATTGATCTTTAGAATGGGATTTCTTCCATCGCCGCTCAGCAGCCCTGGAAGCTTGTCTGAGTTTTTTGGTCATGTTGGTGTGCCAGGGTTGTCTGTTGATTTTTCAGGTTTTGTTGTGTGTGAGGGGGGACAACAGTGTCCAGACCTGAACTTATTGTGGTGTTATATAGGGTGGTGGCAGCATCTGGGTCTTGGAGGGAACAGATGGTAGAGAGTGTGAGAAGAGAGTCATAAAGCAAGCAAAAGTCGAGATTTTTAACGTTCCTGCAGGGGTGTGCTAGTGTGTGGACCGGGGGAGCAGCAGAAGAGACCAATGAAGAGAAGGAAAGTAGGTTGTGGTCTGATAGGGGGAGAGGCGAATTAGAAAGGTTAGATAGGGAGCAGAGGCGGGTAAAGATAAGATCCAGAGTGTGACCATCTCTGTGGGTGGGAGCTGAAGACCACTGTGAGAAGCCAAAGGAGGAAGCAAATGATAGGAGTTTAGAGGCGACTGAGTGGCAGGTGTCAATAGAGATGTTGAACATGACATCATTCTATACAGCCCGGCAAGTGGCATGCATAGAAGGAAGGGGGCCAAATAAGGCTAGATCAGCCTGGGCCCTCCATTATGGTGTTGACTTTATGCACCCAGGACAGGGTGGTCCAGTGTTTGCCCCTATAAAGCCTTTGCATGCCAATTTTCCACTTCTTTGATTATGAACAATGTAGTGGAGATAAGTGTTCTACACAGGTCCTGCAAAAGAGATGGGACCAGCTAGTTCTGCATGCCCTCCCACCCAAGGCAGCCCCATGGTCCGCTTCTGAGGCATCTACAGCCTTGCATAGGAACACTCCAAATACTAGTAAGAATAGATCAAGTAAAGCTAGTTTTACAGCAAACTGCTGGAGATGTCTGGATCCGGCACTGCCGGGCGCTACCCGATACCCGCCGGTCCTCATGATAGTGAACGGGGCCGGACAGTGAAGCGGTAGCTTCCCGCAATGCCGGAATGTAAGGAGATCGGTAGGCTGTTCACTGCTGTGTTAAACGAGTCTAACTTATTTTTGAAACTATAATTTATTAACCGTGTATTGGGCTCAGCACAACAGGGGACGGGAGGTTTTCACATCTGCATTTTTGCTTATACAGACAAGGATATGTGTTTTGTGGGATAACCTGAAGCTCCTGGGCCCCAGTGCAAAATTTGTAATAGGGCCCCAAATATCTTGTGCCATTTATAATACTGGTGTGTGGCAGAGGGGTCTTTGGTTTCCTTCAGGCCCAGGGCCCGGATGTCTGTACTACCTTTGCACACCTGTAGCTACACCCCTGAGTAATATAGTCATAGAGGAATATAACATTTAATATACATTCTCTTCATTGTTTTCCAGGCCCAGCTCGGTACATTTTGTGCAGTTTAGGTGACAGATCCTGCAGCTAAGGCCTCATGCACCGTCTGTGTGCACGCCGTTTGCAGATGCGGACCCATTGACTCGAATGGGTCTGCGATCCGCAACATACGGTCCACTTCGCAGCGCTTCCCCAGGCTTCCGATCTGTGCCTCTGCAAAAAAATAGAACATGCCCTCTTATTGCGGTGCGGACCATATCTTGCGGATTGTGGACCAATTAAAGTTAATGGGTGGGCACCCGTGATACGAAGTGCACACAGCCAGTGCCTGTATATTGTGGACCAGCTGTTTGCGGGCACGGAAGGGGCCTACTTTCACATGCATGAGGCCTTAGGATGCACTCTCTTTATTGATCGAGTTCAGTAAGCTCCCACTCTGCTCTTTGGATTATAGGCAGCCAGAATATTTTATTTTAAATATATGTTTATGGGAATTTGGAGAACTGTACCCGAAAAATTGACCTAAACCACTATATATACAGTACAGACCAAAAGTTTGGACACACCTTCTCATTCAAAGAGTTTTCTTTATTTTCATGACTATGAAAATTGTAGATTCACACTGAAGGCATCAAAACTATGAATTAACACATGTGGAATTATATACATAACAAAAAGTGTGAAACAACTGAAAATATGTCATATTCTAGGTTCTTCAAAGTAGCCACCTTTTGCTTTGATTACTGCTTTGCACACTCTTGGCATTCTCTTGATGAGCTTCAAGAGGTAGTCACCTCAAATGGTTTTCACTTCACAGGTGTGCCCTGTCAGGTTTAATAAGTGGGTTTTCTTGCCTTATAAATGGGGTTGGGACCATCAGTTGCGTTGTGGAGAAGTCAGGTGGATACACAGCTGATAGTCCTACTGAATAGACTGTTAGAATTTGTATTATGGCAAGAAAAAAGCAGCTAAGTAAAGAAAAACGAGTGGCCATCATTACTTTAAGAAATGAAGGTCAGTCAGTCCGAAAAATTGGGAAAACATTGAAAGTGTCCCCAAGTGCAGTCACAAAAAACATCAAGTGCTACAAAGAAACTGGCTCACATGCGGACCGCCCCAGGAAAGGAAGACTTAGGCCTCTTTCACACGGGCGTCATGTTTTTTGCCCGGATAAGAGCCGGGTGTGTTGCGGGAAAATGCGCAATTTTCCCGCGCGAGTGCAAAACATTGTCATGCGTTTTGCACTCGCGTGAGAAAAATCGCGCATGTTTGGTACCCAAACCCGAACTTCTTCACAGAAGTTCGGGCTTGGGATTGATGTTCTGAAGATTGTATTATTTTCCCTTATAACATGGTTATAAGGGAAAATAATAGCATTCTGACTACAGAATGCATAGTATAATAGTGCTGGAAGGGTTAAAAAAATAAAAAAGTTAACTCACCTTATCCTCTTGTTCGCGTAGTTCGTTCCCGGTCTGTTCTTTGCTAGCTGTGTGCTTGGGCTGAATGACCTGTGGTGACGTCAGATCACATGCTCCAATCACATGGTCCATCACCATGGTGAATGAGCATGTGATCTGACGTCATCAAAGGTCCTTTAGCCCAAGCACACAGCTAGCAAAGAACAGACCGGGAACGAACTACGCGAACAAGAGGATAAGGTGAGTTAACTTTTTTATTTTTTTAACCCTTCCAGCACTATTATACTCTGTATTCTGTAGTCAGAATGCTATTATTTTCCCTTATAACCATGTTATAAGGGAAAATAATACAGTGAATAGACTGTCACCTAGAACCCATGTGTGAAAATCGCACCGCATCCGTAATATAAAACTGAATGTTTACAACATCTCTTAGCAATCATCAGTAAAAGACGCATTGCACCCGCACCTGCTTACGGATACAATGTGTTTTTCACGCAGCCCCAATTACTTCTATGGGGCCTGGGCTGCATGAAAAACGCAGAATATAGAACATGCTGCGATTTTCACGGAAAGCAGAACTGATGCGTGAAAAACAACGCTCATGTACACAGACCCATTGAAATTAATGGGTCCGGATTCAGTGCGGATGCAATGCGTTCACGTCACGCATTGCACCCGAGCGGAAAACTCTCTCATGTGAAAGGGACCTTAGGCGATAATTCTGCGCGGGTGCAATGCGTGAAGTGAACACATTGCACCCGCACTGAATCCGGACCCATTAATTTCAATGGGTCTGTGTACATAAGCTGTGATTTTTACACTTCACTTGTGCGTTGCATGAAAATCGCAGCATGTTCTATATTGCAAGTGCGGATGCAATGCGATTTTCACGCATGGTTTGCTAGGAGATGATGTTAGTAAATTGATTAAAGTCAATTTACTGTATTATTTTCCCTCAAAACATGGTTATAAAGAAAAATAATAGCATTCTTAACACAGAATGCTTAGTATAATGTTGCTTGAGGGGTTAAAAATAAAAATAATTAAAGAGGACCTTTCACTCGTATACAAACTAAAAACGAACTCTATCAGTGGGCAGAGCGGCGCCCAGGGGTCCCCCTGCACTTACTAGTATGCCTTGGCGCCGCTCCGTTCAATCTGTCCAATACAACAGACGGAGCTGAGACACCTGAGCCTATACCGGGCGAACGGAGCGGCGCCCAGACATACTAGTAAGTGCAGGGGGACCCCTGGGCGCCGCTCTGCCCACTGATAGAGTTAGTTTTTAGTTTGTATATGAGTGAAAGGTCCTCTTTAACTCACCCCATCCACTTGTTCACGCAGCCGGCATCGTCTTCTTTTAGGACCCGCAAAAAGACCTTTGATGACGTAATCGCACTCACCACGTGGTGAGCGCGGTGACGTCAGCGCAGGTCCTGCTGAATGAAGATAGAAGGATCTTCTATTCCTTTGGAAAAAAATGCAAGATCCAGCATTCAGGCAAGTGTTCAGTTTTTTTTGGCCGGAGATAAAACCGTAGCATGCTGCGGTTTTATCTTTCTGTCCTGATCAGTCAAAAAGACTGAACTGAAGACATCCTGATGCATCCTGAACGGATTTCTCTCCATTCAGAATGCATTAGGATAAAACTGATCAGTTCTTTTGCAGTATAGAGCCCCTAGGATAGAACTCAATGCCGGAAAAGAAAAACGCAAGTGTGAAAGTACCCTTAGGCCCCTTTCACACGGTTCAATGGGTCTGTGCACATGAGCGGTGATTTTCACACATCAGTTCTGCGTTGCGTGAAAATCGCAGCATGTTCTATATTCTGCGTTTTTCACGCTGCCCTGGCTCCATAGAAGTGAATGGGGCTGCGTGAAAAACGCATTGCATCCGCAAGCAAGTGCGGGTGCAATGAGTTTTTCACTGATGGTTGCTAGGAGATGTTGTTTGTAAGCCTTCAGTTTTTTATCACGCGCGTGAAAAACGCATCAAAACGCATTGCACCCGCGCGGAAAAAACTGAACAACTAAACGCAATCGCAGACAAAACTGACTGAACTTGCTTGCAAAATAGTGCGAGTTTCACTGAACGCACCCTGAACGCATCCGGACCTAATCCGCCACGCCCGTGTGAACCCAGCCTTAGGCCTCTTTCACACGGGCGTCATATTTTTGGCCCGGATAAGAGGCGGGTGCGTTACGGGAACACCCGAGATTTTTCTGCGCGAGTGCAAAACATTGTATTGTGTTTTGCACTCGCGTGAAAAAAATCGCGCATGTTTGGTACCCAAACCCGAACTTCTTCACAGAAGTTCAGGCTTGGGATCGGTGTTCTGTAGATTGTATTATTTTCCCTTATAACATGGTTATAAGGGAAAATAATAGCATTCTGAATACAAAATGCATAGTAAAACAGCGCTGGAGGGGGTTAAAAAAAAATAATAATAATTTAACTCACCTTAGTCCACTTGATCGCGTTAGCCCTGCGTCTCCTTCTGTCTCCTTTGTTGAATAGGACCTGTGTTGAGCATTAAATACAGGTAAAGGACCTTTGATGACGTCACTCCGGTCATCACATGGTACGTCACATGATCTTTTACCATGGTGAAAGATCATGTGACGTACCATGTGATGACCGGAGTGACGTCATCAAAGGTCCTGTTCCTGTAATCAATGCTCACCACAGGTCCTATTCAACAAAAGAGACAGAAGGAGATAGCGGTGTAGCGTTATACTACCCTACCTCGTGAGATTTCCCTACCTCCTGACTTCCTGTCGCACTGCTAATGACGTGAGGAGGCGTTCCTGAGTTTTGACGATCTGCGCATGCGCAAACCGACAGTTTATGGAAAATCTCAGCGGAGTTCAGCTTTACAACGGGACACTGCACATGCGCAGGAGAGCCTCAGTAGGGAAATATTATGGCCCAGTGTGCAAGCACGGCTAACTCCGGCCGACGCATGCGCAGTGTCCTGGTGTGAAGCTGAACTCCGCTGAGATTTTCCATAAACTGTCGGTTTGCGCATGCGCAGATCGTCAAAACTCAGGAACGCCACCTCACGTCATTAGCAGTGCGACGGGAAGTCAGGAGGTAGGGAAATCTCACGAAGTAGGGTAATGTAACGCTACACCGGGCTTCGCGATCAAGTGGACTAAGGTGAGTTAAATTTTTATTTTATTTTTTAACCCCTCCAGCGCTGTTTAATATTGCATTCTGTATTCAGAATGCTATTATTTTCCCTTATAACCATGTTATAAGGGAAAATAATAATGATCGGGTCTCCATCCCGATCGTCTCCTAGCAACCGTGCGTGAAAATCGCACCGCATCCGCACTTGCTTGCGGATGCTATGCGATTTTCACGCACCCTATTCACTTCTATGGGGCCTGTGTCACGTGAAAATCGCACAATATAGAGCATGCTGCGATTTTCACTCAACGCACAAGTGATGGGTGAAAATCACTGCTCATGTGCACAGCCCCATAGAAATTAATGGGTCCGGATTCAGTGCGGGTGCAATACGTTCAACTCACACATCCGCACGGAATACTCGCCCGTGTGAAAGGGGCTTTAGGCTACTTTTACACTAGCGGCAGAACAGATCCGACAGGCTGTTCACCCTGTTAAATCCGTCCTGCCACTATTTCGCCATACTGCCGGACTGCCACTCCGTCCTCATTGACTATAATGGGGACGGGGGCGAGCTCCGGCGCAGCACGGCAGTGTACGGCGAGAGTCCACCACACTAAAAAGTCGGACATGCAGTACTTTTAGTCCAGCAGCCTTTCGCTGTGCACTGCTGTGCTGCGCCGGAGCTCCGCCCCCTGTCCCCATTATAGTCAATGGGGACGGGGCGGCAGTCTGGCGGCACGGCGAAATAGCGGCAGGACGGATCCGACAAGGTGAACAGCCTGTTGGATCCGTCCTGCCGCTAGTGTGAAAGTACCCTTAAATTCCGTTTAAGTGAGATTTAGAACAACAGAATGGACATTCACATTTAGACGCTACTATGTGCGCATATACAAGTCATCTCCCCGCAGCACTCAGTGAGGATCTAATGACCGTACTAGAAGGCTTCGTTTTGAGATAAATGTGAGGCTTCCAGTTCCCGCTGTACTGTGCGCCCTGCGATGACCTGACAACTATTAGGATGCAGTGATATAGGGATCCAGGCCAGGTATGGGCCCAGCCCTTCACCGCAGCCACAGGGTTGCCAAAACACACTTCCAGTTGCTACAAAACTGCAATTAAATCTTTGCACACAATATAAACTCCGGTAAGTGGACTCACTAGGGCTCGGTATAAGGAGAACATTTAAGACCATGTCATATTCCACTGAAATCCCGGGACAGTTTGTATTATTCGGTATTTCCGGAGACATTAAATGATGTTTACAATAATAATAAATCAGTTTCACAGCAACAATGAGATGTTTTGTGGTGTGGTGGAAGCGCGGCATGGTCATGTGGGTAAAGGGCTGTCCCACCAAAGAAATGTAAAAAAAAACTCAGAAAGATGTAAACTAATAATTGATACCTACCCCACCGCTCCACCATCTCTCCTGTTCGAAGGCTAGTTTCACACTAGTGTCAGGGAGATCCGGCAGGGAGCAGCCTATCGAGTCTCTCTGGATCCGGTGTTGCCGTCTGGCCCCAATAACTATAATGGGGACTGGCGGAGATCTGTCCACAGACCAGCAATAATGCAGAGAATTGGTCGGACAAATACCACTTCTTCGGCCTCTTGCCTGCCCCTAGTTCCCGGTCCCACTGGACACAGAAATGTGACGGCTCTGCCAATCATCCTTTCACACGGACCAGTGTTTCAGGCTGTTATCCGGGGCAAACTAAACGGTGATTTTGGGTGAAGGGTGAAATATGTCATTATTCGATAATTCAGCATTTGCTCGTTCAATGGTACCTTCACACTGGCCAAACAGGGTGGGCAGCTCGGTGGCTCAGTGGTTGGCACTGGTGCCTTCCAGCACTGGGGTCATAGGTAGAATTTGACCAAGGACAACATCTGCATGGAGTTTGTATGTTCTCCCCGTGTTTGCGTGGGTTTCCTCCGGGTTCTCCGGTTTCCTCCCACACTCCAAAGACATACTGATAGGGACCTTAGATTGTGGGCCCCACTGGGGACAGTTGGATGATAATGTCTGTAAAGCGCTGCGGGATATGTTGGTGCTATTTAATTAAGTAAAATGATTAAGTTTCTACATTGTCAATTTTTTATTGGCCCACTGATCAGTCTGTGTAAAAGGACTTTAAAGGGGTTGTCTCACTTCAGCAAATGCTCTTCATCATGTGGGAGTGTGCACAGGCCGCTGCTTTTTCCTATAGTGTGCAAACGCAACCATCGCTACTGCATAGCAGGATGGCCGTAACAATGGAAACGAGCAGTGTATAATGTGATGGAAAAATGAATCCATCTAGCAAAGGAAGCAATATGGACAATCACAATACATTAGTAAGTGCCTTGTATTAACTTTTTCTACATGATAAATGCCATTTGCAAATGAGACCACCCCTTTAAAGCACATCACTGGGTCAAGTGGAATATGGGTGGCACATCAGTGCTGTGGCCTGTGAGTGGCTGCAGTGGTTAAACTGGAGGTTGATGCAGGGAGAACCTGGACCTTCAGAGCCGATGGGGTAGCGATGGAGCCGGGGCGGGAATCGGGTAAGTACGATCACCACAGGTCAAACCATGCTGCAAGGTCTGTAAAAACTATCATAAACATGAACAACCCCTTTAAGAAATACCCCATATGTGACTTGTCAGCATTACAGACTTATTTCTTTATGCGTTAGGGCTCATGCACATGACCGTATGCCCTCTGAGACATACGGTCCGTGAGCGGGCCATACTGTATGTCCCGGAGCAGCATACATCGTGTGCACGGGAGTACACAGCATCATAGGTTACTATGATGCTGTGGGCATCAGGCCACCCGTGGGACTATTGTCCCGCACTCATATGATAATGCTGCTCCGGGACATATGGCCCGCTCACGGACCGTATGTCTCGGAGGGCATACGGTCGTGTGCATGAGCCCTTATTCACACGTCAGTGTTTGGTCAATGATTGTGAGCTAAAACCAGGATTGGAGCCTCCACAGACATAAGGAATAAGGGAAAGATCTGCACCTGTTCTGTGTTTAGAGCTGCACTTGGTTTTGGCTCAAAATCACTGATGGAAATCACTGACCGAACACTGACGTGTGAATGAGGCATTACAGTGGGACAAAGACCTGCAGAAGGATCATGAGCCCTTTGTAGTCTAATTTTTACTTGCCGGATTTGATTTGCAGAGGCTCTCTGGTGCCAGAATATAGAAACATACACCATAAATGATCCCCAGTAACAAACTGCACCCTCATTTAGAGGTATAATACAAATGTTTTGTTTAGTGGAATATCAATTAATCAGTGGAGATTTTTGTAAAAGACTGAAATCTAAATAAATCTCCCCCCAATATCTCGCTTTAAACAGCCCTAAGAAAACATCAATTAACATTAATTCTAGAACAATTGGAGAAAATGTGTTAATTTTTAACACAGCAGTCGGCCCTTACAGAGTAATGAGGCGGGAGTCGCAGAGAGCGACGAGGAGAAAGCAAAGCTATTAAATATTTTTTCTCCACTGTATTCACTGAGGAAAATAAACTGTCAGATGAAATGTAGAATGTAAAAGTAAATTCCCCATTAAAAGTGCTTGTTTGACCCAGGGAAAAGTACATAAGCGTCTTAAAAAGATTAAGGCTACATGCACATGAACGTTGTTTGTTTCCGTGTCCACTGCGTTTTTTATGCGGATAGGATGTGGACCCATTCATTTCAATGGGTCCGCAAAAAATGCGGACAGCAGACCAAAAAACACATATGGTCGTGTGCATGTAGTCTAAAATAGACAAATCGCCAGGACCAGATGGCATACATCCCCGTATCCTAAGAGAATTAAATAAGTTCATAGCCAGACCCTTATTTCTGATATTTAAGGACTCTATACTGACAGGGATTTTTCCACAGGATTGGCGCTAAGCTAATGTGGTGCCAATATTCAAAAAGGGTTCAAAAACAGAGCCCGGAAACTATAGGCCGGTAAGTTTAACATCTGTCGTAGGTAAACTGTTTGAAGGTTTTCTAAGAGATGCTATCTTGGAGTACATCAATGAAAATAAGCAAATAACGCCATATCAGCATGGTTTCATGAGGGATCGGTCATATCAGTTTTCTATGAGGAGGTAAGTTCTAGACTTGATCGCGGCAAATCAATGGATGTCGTATATCTGGGCTTCTCCAAAGCATTTGACACTGTACCACATAAAAGGTTAGTATATAAAATGACACACAAGAAAACCCAACGCCATTAGTGAAACAAATTAGGAGTTATAGTACCGTGGGGAATATTATTAATAAGAACCAAACACCGAATAGTAATACACTTGAATCAGGTATAATTAAAACCAAAAATCAAGAAAAGTGTCAAAAAAGATTTTTTTTCAAGAGCGTCCTTCAAGAAAAGAACAAAAAGAGGAAAAAGGGGGAAGAAAATCTCCAAGAAGGAGATAAAACTAACTGGACAGAAAATATACAATCTAAGCAAATACAAACTAACAATAAGTGATACAAAATTATTACAAAAAGGTTTAAAATTTGCACCATCCGCCCAATTTAACCCCTTTGACGCTTTTGTAGGCATTAAAAAGTTCCTACGTAATCTCGCCCTCAAAAAATATTTTTTCCCAAAAAAATAAAAATGGGAACAACAGGTGTCGCAAATAATGATAATAAAATTTTTTAAGATTTTATTACTATTAGAGCGACACCAATAAAAAAATCGAAATAATAGCCCAAACAAAAACCCAAATTTAAATCCAAATAAGAACTTTGATGGAAAGTACCAACTGGAGAAACTACATGCAATATTTTAGAGAATCTATGAGACTTCTAATGGATCAGAAAATCTATAAACTACTCAAATCCAACCCAATACAACTATACAAAGAAGTCAATTGAATAAATTGATACAAAAAGGGAAAAGACGAGGAATTATCACTAAGGAAGAAGCAGAGTTTATAAATATTCAGTTCCCACGTACAGCTTTTATCTTTTATTACTTGCCCAAAATACATAAAAATATTACTAACCCACCAGGGAGGCCTATTATATCAGGCAGAGGCAGTTTAACATCCAATCTGTCTAAATATATCCATGTAATCTTACAGAGATATGTTCACAAACTCCCAGCCTATTTGAAAGACACTCAGCACAAACCATAGAATGAACCGGGGTATATCCTGGGGACCCTCGATGTTACTTCATTGTATACGATAATTGAAAACCACAAGGGTAAGGAAGCCACCGAATATTTTCTAAAGAAAGATAATACACTACCAATGGAACTGATTGAATTTACTGGGGAGTGTATTTTGTTTATTTTAAATCATAACTTCTTCCAATTTGAAGAGTCTTTTTACCTACAGATGTGGGGTACCGCTATGGGGACCAGATTTGCACCGAGCAATAGAACAAATCAAACCTGATCAAAGAGGGGGAGATTACATCAAATTAATGCCAAGAAATGACACAAAATGGATTAAAATTTGGGGAGCCTGGGACCAAGGGGACTCAACCAAGAAATTGAACTGTTTGCCTTCTCATAGTCGGTTTGCCCCAACAAATGCCAACTAATAAATCTCCTAGCATACAAACCCCCTGATAAGTGAAGAAACTAAGTATGATAATAACACTGTATATTTAATCCATATTAAAATGAACTGATTTCCCATATATTAAAAGAAAGACCTTAATGAAAAAATCTGAAGCACTGGGAGCCTGTGACCGGAATAATAACTGGAGGGCTGGTAACCATGGGAACGGTCGCCTACTTATTCGCAAACAGGACGAGCCACAACCATCCCTGAACAAGGAAATCCATAATTCCGAAACGCGTCAGCGGTATTGTGGTTCAAGCAGGCACCTGTCCCCAGTGTGACGTCACACAGAACTTTCGTTTCCTAGGTTTTCCAGCGTGGTTTTCCTCACGCGCACGTGTCACTGGCTGGGACCGCACGAGCTGGCAGAGGAAACTGAAGATTCTACAACCGGAGTCCAGTTATCGGGACTACTTTCAGAGAATCCTGTACACCATCGGAATCCAGGCAAGAAGTCATCCCGTACTGTTGCCCCAATAAAGGTTAGTGGAAAAGTAATATATCTACTATAGAAATAAATAGGGACATAAGGCTACTTTCACACTAGCGTTATTCTTTTCCGGCATAGAGTTCCGTCACAGGGGCTCTATACCGGAAAAGAACTGATCAGGCATATCCCCATGCATTCTGAATGGAGATCAATCCGTTTGCATCAGGATGTCTTCAGTTTAGTCGTTTTGACTGATCATTTAAAAGAGAAAACCGCAGCATGCTACGGTTTTATCTCCGGCCCAAAAAACTGAAGACTTGCCTGAATGCCGGATCCGGCATTTTTCCCCATAGGAATGTATTAGTGCCGGATCCGGCATTCAGAATACCGGAATGCCGGATCCATCCTTCCGTTCTGCGCATGCGCAGACTGAAAAAAAGGTGAAAAAAATCAATGCCGGATCCGTTTTGCCGGATGACACTGGAAAGACAGATCCGGCATTTCAATGCATTTTTTCGACTGATCAGGCATTTTTAAGACTGATCAGGATCCTGATCAGTCTTACTAATGCCATCAGTTAGCATACATTTTGCCTGGGTACCTCAGGGGTCAGTATTGGGCCGTATTCTCTTCAATATATGTATTAATGATCTTGTAGAAGGCTTGCATAGTAAAATATAATTTTTTGCAGATGACACTAAACTGTGTAAAGTAATTAACACTGAAGAGGACAGTATACTACTACAGAGGGATCTGGATAGACTGGAGGCTTGGGCAGATAAGTGGCAGATGAGGTTTAACACTGACAAATGTATGCAAAGGCTGGGATTGGCCCACATGGGTACAGGTGAATCCCCTGATGGGTCCCTGAGCAAGTCCCCCACCCCCGGCACAAGTGGCACATAACACACTAGACATACTGCGCTTAGTGCGCTACATACATATATTCAATGTGCAGCACCTCAACCAGCCTATGTTCATATAAAAAAACTTGATAGATTGTTAAAGAAACTCCAGTTTATTATTATAGACACGATCAGATAGCGGAGATGACTTCTAGGTATAGAGGAAGGCTAGCCAGTAACCTCTTTTCCCCAGGACCTACCTTCTCAAAGTTGCTGCATGGACCCCCATTTAGTCATCTGGTAGCATCTTGCTGCTGTGCAAGTAGGTAGTATTGGAATGTATCCGTACGATGGGCCCCCAAAAAAATTTTTACTGGTGGAACCTAGGAAGATATTTGAAGCGGAGACAAAAGTCCTGCGCAAAACTTTTGTCTCTGTTTCAAAAATGTTCCTCTGAGCGGAAACCTAATTGACCCCATTATAGCCTATGGGGTCCGTTGGGTCTGTTCGGCTCAGTTATGTGCCGAATCCGTCCTTTCCGTTCTCCTTCTCCTATAACGGAGCAGGAGAACGGAAAGGCTGAACGCTGATGTGAACTCAGCTTAAATGGTAAAACACTGGGTAACACTGAGATGGAAAAGGAATTTTTGTGAACAGCAAACTTAGGCTACTTTGACACTAGCGTTTCTATTTTCCGGTATTGAGATCCGTCATAGGGTCTCAATACCGAAAAAAAATATGCTTCCGTAACTGAACAGAACGGAATGCTCCAAAATGCATTCCGTTCCGTTTGGTTGTGTTCTCATACCTGAGAGCAAACAGCAGCATGCTGTGGTTTTCTTTCTGTCATGGGATGCGGAGCAAGACCCACAATGCAAGTCAATGGGGATGGATCCGTTTCCTCTGACACAATAGAAAACAGATCCATTCCCCATTGACTTTCAATGGAGTTCATGAAGGCTCCGTCTTGGCTATGTTAAAGAAAATACAACCAGATCTGTTCATAATGAGTAACAGAAGCGTTTTTGCTGAACCCTGCCGGATCCAGCAAAAACGCTAGTGTAAAAGTACCCTAAGCTGTAGAAACCAGTGTCAGGCAGCTGCTGCCAAGGCAAATAAGATAATGGGTTCCATCAGAAGGGGCATAGATGCCCGTGATGAGAACATAGTCCTACCACTTTACAAATCATTAGTCAGACCACACATGGAGTACTGTGTACAGTTCTGGGCTCCTGTGAACAAGGCAGACATAGCAGAGCTGGAGAGGGTCCAGAGGAGGGCAACTAAAGTAATAACTGGAATGGGGCAACTACAGTACCCTGAAAGATTATCAACATTAGGGTTATTCACTTTAGAAAAAAGACTACTAATAACTATGTATAAATATATCAGGGGTCAGTAGAGAGATCTTTCCCATCATCTGTTTATCCCCAGGACGGTGACTGTGACGAGGGGGACATCCTCTGCGTCTGGAGGAAAGAAGGTTTGTACACAAACATAGAAGAGGATTCTTTACGGTAAGAGCAGTGAGACTATGGAACTCTCTGCCTGAGGAGGTGGTGATGGGGAGTACAATAAAGGAATTCAAGAGGGGTCTGGATGTATTTCTGGAGCGTAATAATATTATGGGTTATAATTATTATATTTCTGATTCCCCGACTAGGCAAGGAAGGATTTTTTTTTCGACCTTAAATTAGGAAAATTGGCTTCTACCTCACAGTGTTTTTTTTTTTACTTGCTCTGGATCAACTTGCAGGATAACAGGCTGAACTGATGTATTTTTTTCGGCCTTATAAATTATGTTAATATGTTGTGAGTTCAGTACAATAGACCCACAATAAAATAGGAACTGATTGTACCATAAATCACTGAGGCAGTCAGTTCGGGGGGAGCCACGGTCAGTTCCAGAGATGTGCTGAAGCCTGGGCAGTGTTTCCCAGACCGGGCACAGTTGTGTGAATCAGGCATTACTGACTCGACCTGCACCAGATCCATCGCAATTTGGCTTACTTACTTTGAGACAGAATTTTATTCCAGAATTGCAGTGCAGAATGTCTTAGGCCATGACCCAATATCTAGTCACACCAATTCCTGATAAGCCACGCTCCCTTATTGGACTAAGCACAGATCATTTCTGTAAACCTAGATGCGCCAAACTGTGCCACATTTAAGTACAGTTTACAGCAAAATCTAGGTGCACTCACATGTGAGACAGTTTTTTTTTTTAAGAAAAATAAAATTGTATAAAAAAACATCTGCCTTGTGCTGCGTTTTTAGGCATTTGTTAAGCATTTCTGTGGCATTTTTAGCCTAATAGAATGTTTGAACACAAGTTTTTAATGGCTTTTTTTAAAATCCTTGTGCTTTTATATAGTAAAATATGTAACCCCAGTAAAGCCTCTGTAGAACAGTATGAAAAAATTACATAAAAAAATGGATCTCTAAGGCACAAAAACTCCAGAAAAATAGGGGAAATGCAACTATCAGAGCATGCTGTGATAAAAAAAAAAGTCACTCACCCAAAGAAATACAAGTCTAAAAAAACAAGTGTATAATAGAGAAAAAATAGCAGTAAAAAAAAAATTGCACCAAAAAAATAAATAAAAAAAGACTGTGTAACACTATCCCAAAGGGGTTTTCATACAAAAAATATTTTGCCTGTATCCACAGTGTAGGTGATAAATGCCTGATTGCTAGGGGCAGCATAGTAGGACCCTCACACTAATCACTACAACAAGCTCATTGCTCATCTTCAGTGAAGCGATAGCCAAGCACTGCACTCCATTCAGCTGCATACTGCTTTGTTCTGCAGGTCTACAGAGTTCGCCACCTGACCAGTAAACCACTGGCCTAGCAGGTATGCGAAGCAGGAGACCCGCTGCCCAGTAATTTTTCAGCGAGGCTGAAGGCCGACTTCATTTAGACAGTGCTTAGGAAGACATTGTAAGGAGTGAGCCACAGAGCCCACTGTTATGAAGGGGATTTTCTCTCACTAGAAATTTCAATAGTAACTTTTCATGTATAATGTATACTGCTAACTACAGTTGATGTACATCTCTTTATATATTAGTACATTATAAGGGTGTTTTTTGTTTGATTGTTTTTAGAAGTATAGTTTTATGATTTTTTTGTAATTGCAAAAAAATTCATGGCACAAAATAAGAGACAAAAATCATAAAACATCCCATTATGGACTGAGAACAAATAAAATTATGGAAGCGCCCGCTCAATAAAATGATGGAATTGACCACCACCTGACAGACCACGGTGACTATACTGGGATCTGGTTTCCATTACAAACCCAGCATTTTCCCAGACATGAAAACAGCATGCGGCACTGTTCTGTGCAGTATTTTAAACTGAATCTGCAACAGAAGCTCCTGACCGATCCTCCAATGCAAATGTGAGCAAAACCTAACATGGACTTCTGTGCATGTAATCAACCCCCCCCCATCAGTCACAGCATACTTGCTCTCTGATTGTCACATATGGGGGTCTTTTTTATTTATTTTTTTAAGAAAAGGAGTGAGAAAATGAGTGTCAAAAGAACAGCCACATAATGCCGTTTAATTGACGCCACAACCCAGACGTTTACCAGCATCAGGATAACGACGTCAGATTAGTCACAGCAAACACACAAATTCCAGTACAGTCTCCATGTTGTATTATCTCCCGCTCCATACTGGATCTTTAGCATTAAACCCATCTATCGCTAGAGAGGAATATCTCAGATTTCTGACAGATGGAGATTTCCTTCAGAACTGACATTTTCTCTCAATGACTGCCGCCATAAACCATCACGGTGTTAATTATCAGTGTTTTTTCATGTGTAGTTTTCCCGTGTGTGTACTCTCTGGATATGATGTAAGATGCTGTCTTTTGTGTCCTCCACCCTGATGGTGTTAAGGCAAGTTTATATATGCGTTTACAAATCCGCCAGGCTGTTCCGCATAATGCCGTGCACGGCTGGATCCCCGTTGACTATAACTGGATTTGGCCCACTTTCCAGTGAAATGGCAGTTTTCAGATGGACAAAAAGTTGTGCATGAACAAATTTTTGTCCAGCCCAAAACCGGCATTTATGCCAGAAAACATCCAGATCCCGACTGGATCCTATTATAGTCAATGAGGTCCGGCGGTGCACGGCATTATCAGGCTAGGACAGATCCGGTGAATTCCGGCAGGCTGTTCCTCTGCTGGAACAGCCTGCCAGATTGGTAAATACATACATGAACGCAGCCTTACAAATAATGGTTGCTGTTTGTTTCAAGTAAAGAAAAACTTTTATTTTTTTCTCCTACAATGTGAGTGTTGTTCCTAAAAGCTGAAGCACTACAACAGGTAATGGCCCAGAACACAAAGAAACAGCTCAATTTGGTGAGTGAACTGACACCAGGAATAGCCGGCAGCTGGGCTTGAGCGAATCGACCTTTGGATCATAGATCCGAAGTCGATTTGCTTAAATACTTTGATTTTAATGCTGTTTCCGTACAGCATTAAAATGTATTGGCTCCGTGAAGCCAAACTTCATCTCGCCCAAAGTCACGCGAGACTTCGGTGAATTACTACAGTATTCATTTCTGCGTATTTAAAAACAATTTAAAATAAGATTCCAAAGTGGGCTTTGGTACTGGCTGGTATCTCAGTACCAAAGCCCACTTCGTTTTCTTATTTCAAATTGTTTATAAAAACGCAGATATTCATACAGTAGTAATACGCAGATATGAATATAGTAGTGCACAGCCCAATCTCGCTATGCTGGACACAGTGAATTCTGGCAGGCTATTTCTCTGCCTGAACAGCCTGACGGATACTTTATCACATACGTGAACATAGCCTTACAAACAGGGACACCTGAAGAAAGACTGCACATAATGGAAAGCAGAACAGCAGAAACAATATCAGAAAGGGACCAAACAAAAAAAACAAAGCCTCAATCTTTGATCCATGCACAGATAATTGGATTTGCATATTTAAAGTAACAAACAGATGCTGTATGGCTGATGCATTGGCTCCAAAGCAACTAGTCACATGAAAAGGGTCAGAAACTTCTTAACAGAACAAGAGGGAAACATCTTGCAGATGGAAGTAGAATAAATGGACAAGCAACAAGGCAAGGGATGTTGGTGTGCCCCGGCCAAAATCGACACAATATAGCTGTACTAGTGAAAGACATGCTGTATGTTCCCAGTATGGAAGGAACGCTTGCCAGCTGTGAAATTCCAAGGCGAAAATTGTGTCATCCTACACGGAAAGAAGATGATAGCCAGCGCCAAGGCAGATGAACGTTTATATTATCTCAACACCGTGAAGGAACAGGTGAGACTCTGCATGCATGGACATGCTTGTATCCACAAGTGGCATAGATGCTTAGGTCATAGACATCCAGAAAACATACAGGAGCTGCAAAAGAAGAACCTAACAAAAGATCTTAAAGCGTCCACCTAAATCTAAAGCTACAACAAGGCCAACACTTCCTAAGGAAAGTCAGACCAGAGCCTCATGACCACTTGGCCTTATACATAGCGGTGACGAATACCGCACCTCGCTACCGCCGGACGTCAAATACGTGGAGCAAGCGAGATACGGTATAGTCACTGGTTACTAAGGCGTGACGTTACGCCGTCCCTGAGGAGCAGGTAAGGTCAGCTTGGTACAGTGTTCACAGACTCCTCCTGTCCACATGGGCACAGAGAGGCAACAAGCTGAGGGAGCCTTTTCACTTAGCTGTAGTCACATGGGAGGCAGTGATGTCAGCAGTTTTCAGGTCCCTCTAAACACAAAGAAAAGACATGTCCGCTTGCTGGCACAAGCATTTTGACCTGTAGGTGCCCCCCCCCCCCCCTGTAGGTGGCTCCAGACCAGAAGGAGGTGGTTCTTGGACTAATGGATCTGCCTGGGTTCCGGATACCAGTAAAGTCCAAGCATGGTACAGTCATTTGGTTTCTTTGGGGAGATATGTATAGCTCCCGTCCCTGGCATCCCACCACCAAACTATGACCACAGGCCTGTTCATCGTGGCCACAGGGACACAAATATGTATCTGGTTTAGGTGTGCGATGGACGGGCGATTCATAATTCCTTATGAATTGCCGGCTCCAATATGTCTAAATATGTCAAAATTTTATTGAACTGGGGAATGGTCTAGACCCCCTGCAGGGAAGTTTTCCTGCAGGATCCGTGCTATTTGAATGGAGGTGAGAAATTGTAAACAAAGGTGGCAGGCTAGAAGTTCTCTGCCATTTGGCTGGGCTTTGAAGCAGGGCTCCCTTGTGGAGTTTACTACCTCTGCTATCTGACAGCAGATGGCTGGTGTGGGAACATGGCTGACAGTAAATAATAATCCATATTCCTCACAATAGCAATATTTGTGGTCCTATGAGAGCGCCTACATCCAGCAGCAACAGGTATACAGTGGCCTTCATAGATTACTTTTCTAGATACACAGTGATCTATCCAATGAAGAACGAAGATGAAGTTCTGGATAAATTACAAGACTATGCAACATGGAGAAGCAACAAGCTTCAGAGGAATCCTTCTTAGAAGTGATAATGGAGACAAATTCACAAGACACAAATTAGAGGAATATTTGAAGCAATGTGGGAACATCAAAAGGCAGTCCCATAAACGCCTGAGCAAAATTGGGTAGCCTGAAAGGAAGTACAAAAGTGGCTGAAACGATCACATGCATGCTGACATTCTGGATTACCTGAAAAATATTGGGGTGAAGCTGTGATGACAGCTACTTACCTACAAAATAGACTCTTCTGTAGAACAATGAAGAAAACCCCATATGAGCTATGGCATGGTGTGAAGGCAATCGTAAAGCATTTAAGAGTTTTGGGATGCAGAATATTTGTTTATATTCCAGAAGAAAAATGCAGCAAACTCCAAAACAGGGCAGTAGAAGGAATCTTTGGCAGATACAGTGACTATTGCAAAGGGTTTAGAATAGTAAAAAGCTTGCTGACATATCATGGATGTGCAGCTAGAGGTCACATCACTGTAATGCCATGTCATCAATGGGATATGTGAGTGGTCCATTTGGACCGAGCTTCCATACAATTATTATTGATCCCTGGGTAGATTATCAATACTATTGGATTGGATCATGTATTGCGATTCATATGAGCTCCTGCACCGATTGCACATTTAATTAACCATTGATGAACACCGATTTATAATTGGTTCTTATTTGGACCAGAGAATTGGTGGGCTTATCTGAACAGTGCCAATTATATAATTTTTATCTTTCACTATCTCCTTGTTTTAGGATTCGTTTATTGATTAATAGCCTACTGTTATCTAATCCCCTGATGAACCTACTGGGGGGGAAACGCGTCGGAATATTTAGGGTAAACTAGGGACGTGCAGAGATAGGTCCCTGTGCAGGGAGCATCCACCATTAGGGTGTTTCCCTGTGTTGAGGGGTAGTGAGGGTTATTGCTAGGGAGAGTTCCCTTTCCTGACTCCTGATACCACTCGTACTCCTGCAATGGGCCCCTCCCCCTAGGGCCCTCTATGTAATGCGACCTAGGTATAGGAATGCCGAGTGGTATAGTGCGGCCTAGAATTTCCCTTTATGTGTGTCACGATGCTCCTACCTGGATACCGCTGGATCCTAGGCTTCGGCTCTGAAGCAATAAATAGGGGGAATAAATGAGGAATTTGCAAGAAAAATTTAGGCCAGACCTTGTATATAGTTGAACAGCAGCGTTACTTGAATAAACATTCATCAGAACCCATCTTCAAGCTTTGTCTTGGTCCTAGCAGGCTTTAGCATTAAAACTGGCAGGCAAACTAGACTCTGCTACATCTGTTTCTCTCTGAATCTGCTGTACTGACAGGCTGGCTGTATAACTCAGATTCTTCTGTCTGCTGCACCTTTTCTCTGTAGTCTGACTCTTAAATTATGCCAGGGAACTTTGCTCCTGAGGCTCTAAGCTGTGTCCTCTATGGCCAGCAGAGCTGAGGGTTCTCTGGCTGGCTTGGACACGTCCAGCAGAGACTTGCCCTGCACACCTTCCCCTAGCAGGGGGTAAGCTAAACTAACTGGACTCTGTCCCCACCCTTCCTGCAGGAAGTAGGACTCACCCACTTCTCTACAGAGGGGGGTTAGAATGGAACGGAAGGTTCCATTCTATCTAAGATAGCTCTGCCATATTTGCTGCCGCCTGCTGGTGAACCAGGCACATTACATGTGAACATAACAGTTACAAACATTAGAAATGCACAGTGTGGTGAACCTGGAACAGAATGCATAGATGACACTAATGTTAGCAGACACTGACAGATGCTGGGTGAAGGAGTGGTAGCACTACTCTGGGGTGTTACACTCCCTGTGTTGGATTGGAATTGTTACTTATCATGCTTGTCACATGCTATATATCTTGATTATTGCAATGGTTTGGTCTACTTTATTTACCTTATTCTTGGGAGTTTTTTTAATTTTAGGAATTAAAAGTTATGTTTTAGAGTCAATGCCTTCTGTGTACTGGTTTATTCTAGTTGCATGACTCGATTATCTGAAGAATATTGGAATTGGTGATTTAGAGTGCACAGAATTCGAAACCCTAAAACCTACACTTACCAATAACAACAGTGTAAATTTTGCTCTGAAAGACTCTGAAAGATAGTGTGGTGACTTTACTGGAAACAAGAGCAGAACAGAAGACTGAAACTAACATCAATCAAACTGCCTGAGAGTCTTCTGAAAAATGGCTGAAGTCAGTGCAAGCCCAAGCCCTGCCAATGAGCAGACAAAACCTAACCACCTGTGCGTCTCTCAGACAAGTCGAGCACAGTCAGTGTATATGAACCTACATCTTGGGAAGAGATATCCCAGAATCCAGAGAGGGAAGCCAACAAAGGGAAGCCAACAAATGGATTAAGGCGGCAGAAGAAGAAATTAGTTCCCTGTAAGAGACCAAACATGTACACTAACAGAACTGCCACCCAGGAGAAAGCCATAGGCTGTAAATGGCCTTTCAAAGGTAAATACAGTACAGATGGCACAGTGGAACAATACCAAGGTAGTCTTGTTGCCAAGGGATGCCCACAGAAATATGGAGAGGACAACGATGAGACATTAGTTCTAGGAGTCAAACACGCTACAGTCAGAGCCTTGCTTGCAGTGGCAACCACAAGAACCATACATATAAAATATTTTAATGTGAAAATGGCTTGCATGGTGAACCATTAGAAAACATTTACATTGAACAGCTGCCAGGATTCAAGGATGAACAAAGACCAGACGTAGTATGCAAACTTCAGAGAAGTATATATGGTCTAAAGGAGGCTGGATATGTAGATGCTGACTGGGCTGGAGACCTCTCTGACAGAAAGTCTACCAGTGGATCAGTTTCTACTTGCAGGTAGTGCCATCAACTGGACTAGCAGAAAACAACTCTCTGTACCATGTTCGTTAAAGGGGTTTGTACAGGCAGTATATATTGATGACCTATTCTCAGGATAGGTCATCAATTACTGATCGGCAGGGGTCCGACACCCAGCACCCCTGCCAATCAAGCTGTCTGAAGAGGAGGCGGATCTCCATGCGAGCACTACTTCATCTTCATTAGAATGCCCGTCGTCTCGGAAAGTGCAATGTAATCACTTATACTCGCTCCATTCAAGTACTTGTGATTACACTACGCCGCTGATACAAGGAAGATGACTGCAATGAAGAGGAAGCAGCGCTCGTGTGGCATGCCACCTCCTCTTCAAACTGATCGGCGGGGGTGTCGGGGGAGTCGGACCTCCACGATCAGATATTGATTACCTATCCTAGGGACAGGCCGTCAATAAATACTGACTGCACAACTCCTTTAAGCTTTAGAAGTTGAGATGGGGTGTTGGAGAATAGCATCAGCTGCAGCTTAATGCTGGGGGAACTATGCTGAGCCGACAGCAGATGGCGCTATGTTATCGATCAGTGTTTATTCATGTGTAGTTCTTCCAGGGTACTCTCTGGTTATGATGTAAGATGGTGTCGCTTGTGTTCTCCGTCTTGACGGTGTTACATATAGTGGTTGCTGTTTGCTCTCCCACAATGCGAGTGCTTTTCCTGAAACAGAGGGGACGTATTTTTCTTGGCTCTCTGGTTATTTGCATCTCTAGAAGAGCTCAATCATTACACCTGTTCACACATTAGGCCGACACAGCATTTTACATTAAAAGGGGTTGTGCATCTTGGCAAGGGTCCAACTCCCGGCACCCCCGCCGATCAGCAGTTTTAACTGGCGCTCGTGTGAATTCTGCTTCCTGCAGAGGCGGCGCAGGGCAATTACAACTGCTCGCCCCATAGTGCAGGCAGTTTTTATGAGGAAGCAGCACCTGCACAAGTGCCGCTACTCTTTAAAACAGCTGATTGGCAGGTGTGCCAGAAAATGCCCACCCCCAATCTAATATTGATGACCTGACGATAAGTTATCAATATCATGACACTAAACAACACCTTTAAAAACAACAGGAAAAAATAGTTTTATAAAAAAAACAAAAAACCATCGGTGCCAAAGCCCCAAAAAACCCACACCCTTTTTACCCAAGCAAATTTGCCAAATATGGCAACCCAATCTACAGACTATGAAAGGAGCTCCAATCAAACTCCTCCTCACTATGGCCACACTTGTATCGGAAGGAGCCATCCCATAGAAGTGAATAGTAATTACATTGCTCACCACTGCGATGTTGATGGCGAGCAGGTAAACAATTAGGGGAAGCCTGCTCCGGAATGGCGCACTGCCTCTACTATCACCTGATCGTTGGGGGTGCCGAGTTTCGGACTCCGCCAATCTGATATTAATGACCTATCCTGAGGACAGGTCATCAATAAAAACTATAGCGCCTACTGCTTAGACCCAGCGGCAGCCTCTGCACCAGTTTCCCTCTGAACATCTGATCAGTGCGGTTACCTCCCTTAAATACACAATGCTCATTGAGCAACATGAATAGGAAATCAGTAAACAGCGTAAAAACACCTTCTGCTCTCCCATGGGTGCTCTCCAGTCTCTGACAGCTGGGCACCTCATGCTCTTTGCCAGGGCAGCTGGCTGAAACCCGAACCGTAAATGTTCATTGGACCTAGACTGCATATAACACAAATCACTACCACAGAGACAAGCTGAGGATGCCCAATCACCTGTTACAATCACACAAAGGGTAATGATACTTAAGGTGGATTTACACGGGCAGATTATCCTGAAAACGCTCGTCCCCAACAATCTGCACGTGTAAAGGTGCAGCTGATCACCTGAGCGGAACGCTCGTTCATCGGATGATCCTCTCGTTAGTGCAGGCACCTAAATTATCATTTCTGGGCAGCAGATCGTGCTGTCTTAGGCTACTTTCACACTAGCGTTTTTCTTTTCCGGCACTGAGTTCCGTCACAGAGACTCTATACCGGAAAATAACTGATCAGTTTTATCCCTATGCATTCTGAATGGAGAGTAATCCGTTCAGGATGCATCACAATGTCTTCAGTTCAGTCTTTTTGACTTTTCAGGACGGAAATAATACCGCAGCATGCTACGGTTTTATCTCTGTCCAAAATTCCGGAACACTTGCCTGAATGACAGATCCGAATTTTTTCCCATTGAAATGCATTAATGTCGGATCCGTCCCCGAGTGTTCATGCGCATGCTCAGACCGAAAATTTTTTAAAAAAAATAAATGTCGGATCCATTTTTCCGGATGACACCGGAGAGACGGATCCGGCATTTCAATGCATTTGTCATACGGATCAGGATCCTGCCTGCCGGAATCCTCTGCCACAAGTGTGAAAGTACCCTAAACAGTATTAATCCAAAGTTTTGTACAAAGCTCATCACTAGTCAAAACGCCTAAAAAAACGCTAAGAGCTACAGCGTGCTGTGTTTGTGAAAAGGAGCCAGAAAGCCAAAAAACACCACCACAAAAAAAAGTGTCTCCTGTATTTCATATTTCACATAGACCTTCAGCTACCACCTGGTGTTTTTTTTCTGCCAAAAATGTGCAGAAAAAAAAAACCTGTGTGTGAAAATACCCCATCAGATTTTTTTTATTTTTTTCAAAGCATGAAGCACCCTCTAGTTATTTATGTTGGCATAAACTACAACCAAAGGAAAGGCCCAGGCATCATCTAGTTCTGGCTGAGGAGCCCTCGGTATAATATTCATGAGCGTCCAGGAAGCTGAGATATGAGGACTTGTTTGATGTACAGCAGCTTTATCTCTGTTTGGGACCTGGAGAAAAATCAATGGTCACCAGTGATTTTCCCTCCCTAATAAATTTTGCCCATTCTCACGACTGTATATTTGTGTCCAAATTGCGGAACAGGTGCAGACCCATTCATTTTAATGGGGAGGCAAAAGATACGGACAGCACACCGTGTGCTGTTCACATCCGTATTTATGCTCCGCGGCCCCGCAAAAGAAAAAGAACAAGTCCTATTCTTGCCTGTTTTGCAAACAAGAATAGGCATTTCTATTATAGGGCTGGCCATTCAGTTCCGCAAAATGCAGAACACACATGGCAATTTGCAGACCGCAAAAACAGATACGGCCTTCTGAATGAGCCCTAAACAGAGATTCCACAGTTTTATTAGAGGGGTTCTCCAGGATTTAAAAGCTGATAACCCATCCCTAGGATCATTTTGGTGGGGGTTCAACACCAGCACTCCCACCAATCAGCTTTCCATAGAAAGGAAAGGAGAGCACACTGAGCAAGCATGGCCACCGCTCCATTCACTTCTATCAGACTGCCATAGATAGCCAAGCCCGCGATCAACTATTTTCGGTAGTCCCATGCAAATAAATGGAGAGGTGGCCACGCTTGCCCTGTATGCTGTCCTTTCATTTCTATGGTACTTCCGAAAATAGCCAGGCGAGTGCGCAGCCACTCTCCTCTCACTTCGGGGGTCCCAATCAAGAGATAGGTGAGGGTCCCAGAGGTGGAACCTGCATCTAGCAGACATTGGTGGCATGGTCTAATATGCCATCAATGTGTGAGACAACCCCTTTAATTCCTGATCTGAGGGTGTCTTTTCAGCTGGTGGCCTGGCTCACAATCCCAAAGGTGTTTGATGGGGTTGAGCTGAGGGCTTTGTGGCCAGTCAGGTTCTAGCACACTAAACTCACCCAACCGTGCCTTTATGGACCTTGCTTTGTGCACTGGGCAGTCATGCTGGAACAGAAAAAGGACTTTCCCAAAGTTGGAACCATACAATTGTCCAAAATGTCTTGGTATGGCGATGAATTAAGATTTCCCTTCACTGGAACTAAGAGGACCAGGCCACCCCTGAAAAACACTGCACAGCATCATCCCTCCTCCACCAAACAGTTGGCACAATGGAGTCAGGCAGGTAATGCCCCCCTGGTATTTGCCAAAGCCAGACTCGTCCGTCAGACTGCCAAATAGTGAAGTGTGGTTAGATAAAACCCATCATACTTTATTTAGTCTTGAAACTATTGCCATGACTAAGGGTACTTTCACACTAGCGTTATTCTTTTCCGGTATTGAGTTCCGTCCTAGGGGCTCAATACCGTAAAAAAAATGATCAGTTTTAGGCCTCATGCACACGACAGTTGTTTTTCTCTGCCTCCATTCCGTTTTTTTTGTGGATAGGATGGGGACCCATTCATTTCAATGGTCAGCAAAAAAATGCTGATAGTTCATCCGTTTGTGTTCCGCGTCCGTTGTCCGTGTTTCCCTTCACCAAAAAAAAATAGTGCATTTATTACAAGGGATCTGTGAAAAAAAACGGATCCTACAAAAAAACGGGTGCCGCATCCGTTTTTTTTACGGGCGCACAATTTGCGGACGCAAAAAACAACTGTCGTGTACATGAGGCCTTATCCTAATGCATTCTGAATAGAGAGCAATCCGTTCAGGATGCATCAGTTCAGCAGTCACTGTACGGTTTTTGGACGGAGAAAATACCACAGCATGCTGCAGTTTTCTCTCCGGCCAAAAATACTGAACACTTGCCATTGAAATGCATTAATGCCGGATCCGGCCCCAAGTGTTCCGGCAAAACGGATCCGTTCTTTCCGTCCGCGCATGCGCAGACCATTAAATCTGTGAAAAAAATAAATACCGGATTTGTTTTTTCGGATGACAACCGGAAAGACTGATCCGGTATTGCAATGCATTTGTGAGACGGGTCCGCATCTGGATCCATCTCACAAATGCATCCGTTTGCATCCAGATTGCCGGAATCCTCTGCCGCAAGTGTGATAGTACCCTAAAGGTGTCTGACCGCCAGAAATGCATAAGCAAAATTGATTAAAAAGACTGAAAGTATGATGGATTTTTCTGATCAAACTTCTATTTTCCATATCAACTGGGAGCCAGCTCTGTGTTCGTGCTCCAACATAGTGGACGGAGGGGAGCTGATTCAATTTGTATCATAAGAGGCATGCTCTACAGCACTCCATCAAGGGTGGCATACAGCTGCTCGGCCATGTCAGGTCCCGGTGTTAAAGGGTTTCTGTCACCAGAATTAACCCTATTAGACGAGCTGACATTAGCGATGTGAACCTAACTAGCCTATTCCCACTTTTATCTAAGCCCCCATTACTGCAGAAATATAACTTTTATAATATGCTAATTAGCCTCTAGGTGCAGGGGGGGGGGGCGTTGCACCTGCTCCTAGAGGCTCCGTTTTCCCACCTCTGGCCACGGCCTGCGCCGTCCCATTGAGTATTCGGCGCAGGCGCAGTGAGTAAAGGGTGCTCGGCGACTGCCGGCTTCCTCACTGCCCCTAATACTGAACGGCGCAAGACTTCACCAGCGCACAGGGCCGGCAGTTGGAGGTGAAGGCTGTCTGGCCCTGTTAGTCTAGTGTAGCAGGGAGTGGCCAGAGGTGGGAGATCAGAGCCTCTAGGAGCAGTGGCAACGCCCCCTCCTACCTGCACCTAGAGGCTAATTGGCATATTATAAAAGTTATATTTCTGGAGTAACGGGGGCATAGATAAAAATAGGAAAAGACTAGTTAGGTTCAGCTGACATTAGCACATCGCTAATGTCAGCTAGTCTAATAGGGTTAATTCTGGTGACAGAAACCCTTTAACACCAGAGGTCTGGACTCGGCAGAGCGTTGGCAATTTTTATGCACTATACACCTCAGCACTCAATGACCCGCCATGTAACTTTATGTGGTCCCCACTTCGTGGCTGAGTTGCTGTTGTTCCTAAACCCTTCCTCTTTACAATACCGCCACTCACAGATGATTTTGGAATATCTAGGAGGAAGAAATTTAACCAACTGATTTGTCGCAACTGTGACACCTTATTATCTCACCACGCTGGAATTCAGTCAGCTCTCTAGAATGACCTATTTCACATATGTTTGTAGAGGCAGACTGCATTGCTAGGGGCTGGATTTTATACACCTGTGGCAATAGGATTGAAGGAACCACCTAAATTCAATGATTAAGAGGTGCATCCCAATATGTTTGTCTATATAGTGTACGCTATTTGAGCTTCTTTCATCTTCAAATCAGTAATGGCAAAAGGAAATGAACTAATTGTACAGTACTATTATATACTAGCAATCCCAAAAAATAAGGAAAACTGAGGCTTATAATGTTCCTACTATATACGGTACGTGCTCTGAGATTTTAAATGGACAAATGTATGACAAAACATATGAAATGCCGGCCCAATAAGATACTGAATGAAATACACCGTGGTACATTTTTTAAATGGCAAATGGTGATTGTTAATTTACCATCACTGGAAAACGTAAACTTGCCACATAAGTCTTTGTATGGCCGCACATAATACAGGGTGGCCCAGGAAAAAGTAGCCGCCTCCAATATCCCCAAATCAAACTGTCTGATAGTAAGACAGTAATGAGGCAGTTTGATTTGGGGGTAATGGGAGGTGGGCTACTTATTCCCGGGCCACCCTGTATAAACTCTGCAGATTTTCAGCATTTGCAATAGCAGCGAAGTGGGAGTTATTACAAAAAAAGTCTCTTCCAGACGCTGCTGGATCCTGCACATAACTTGGATTATGGATTTTAAAGGGGTTGGCCAGTTTATATTACTAGCGATATATATATGCATGCAGCTAGTAATGAGCATTATGTCCAATAGTTTAAAGAGGCTCTGTCACCTGGATCAACCCTATACAACCAGGTATATAGCCTGGTAGGGTTGATGAAGCGGATTAAAATGGTACCTTCATTTTCACGGTAGGTGCCTGCTTTTTAGAGGAAATCCGTACTTTTATTCCTATGCAAATTAGCTATTCAAGCACCAGGAGGTGGGCTTTGCAGTAAGAGTACCGCTCCAGCGATGCCCCTGGTGCTCAATACTAAAGCTTCTTTTGTTCAAAATATGCCCCCCCTAGATTGACAGCGCTAGATTACAGGTGTACACTCACTCGCTAGAACGTCTTCAGCTACTTTCACACTTGCGTTTGGTGCGGATCCATCATGGATCTGCACAGACGGCTCCGTTCAGATAATACAACCGTCTGCATCCGTTTAGAACGGATCCGTTTGTATTATCTTTCACATAGCCAAGACGGATCCGTCTTGAACACTTCTGAAAGTCAATGGAGGACGGATCCGTTTTCCATTGTGCCAGATTGTGTCAGTGAAAACGGATCCGTCCCAATTGACCTACATTGTGTGTCAGGACGGATCCGTTTGGCTCAGTTTCATCAGACGGACACCAAAATGCTGCAAGCAGATTTTTGGTGTCCGCCTCCATAGTGGAATGGAGACTGAATGGAGGCAAACTGATGCATTCTGAGCGGATCTTTATCCATTCAGAATCCATTCCGCCTCTGTCACACGGGAGTCATGTTTTATATCCAGATGCGTCCCGAGTGCATTGCGGCAAACCCGCGCGAGTAGGTATGCAATTTCAGTCCGTTTTGACTGGAATTGCGTTCCGTTGTTCAGTTTTTATCGCGCGGGTGCAATGCGTTTTGCACGTGCGTGATAAAAAACTGAATATGGTACCCAGACCCGAACTTCTTCACAGAAGTTCAGGTTTGGGTTCAAGGTTGTGTAGATTGTATTATTTTCCCTTATAACATGGTTATAAGGAAAAATAATAACATTCTGAATACAGAATGCATAGTACAATAGGGCTGGAGGGGTTAAAAAAATAATAATAATAATAATTTAACTCACCTTAATCCACTTGTTCACGCAGCCGGCATCTCTTCTGTCTTCATCTGTGAGGAAAAGGACCTGTGGTGACGTCACTGCGCTCATCACATGGTCTGTCACATGATCTTTTACCATGGTAATGGATCATGTGACGGACCATGTAATGAGCGCAGTGAGGTCACCACAGGTCCTTTTCCTCACAGATGATTAAGGTGAGTTAAATAATTTTTTATTTTTTTTAACCCCTCCATTCCTACTGTACTAAGCGTTCTGTATTCAGAATGCTATTATTTTCCTTTATAACCATGTTATAATGGAAAATAATAATGTTCCGATCCCCATCCCAATCGTCTCCTAGCAACCGTGCGTGAAAATCGTACCGAATCCGTACTTGCTTGCCGATGCTTGTGATTTTCACGCAGCCCCATTCACTTCTATGGGGCCTGCGTTGTGTAAAAAACACAATATAGAGCATGCTGCGATTTTTACGCAACGCACAAGTGATGCGTGAAAATCACTGCTCATGTGCACAGCCCCATAGAAATGAATGGGTCCGGATTCAGTGCGGGTGCAATGCGTTCACCTCACGCATTGCACCCGCGCGGAAAACTCACTTGTGTGAAAGGGGCCTTAGGGCAAACCTGATCTGTTTTGGACCGCTTGTGAGAGCCATGAACGGATCTCACAAAAAGAAAGCCAAAACGCCAGTGTGAAAGTAGCCTAAGATGAATACTGCGCACGTGCCGTTCACATCACTGAACCCAGAAGTGACTGTGCTGTCGGCTTCAACTTCGGTGCTCTGGCAGAAGCTGAAGACGTTGTGCGCACGTACCGTTCAAGCAAGCAAATCAGTGAGGAGGTGCGAGATCTCAGCGCTGAAGTCTAGCACTGTCACTCTAAGGAGGGGGTGTGTTTTGAAGGAAAGATTCGTTAGTATTTAGCACAAGGGGCATCGCTGGAGCGGCGCTCATACAGCATAAGCCCACCTCCTGGTGCTCAAATAGCTCATTTGCATAGGAATAAAATTACAAATTTCTTATGAATGCAGGCAGCTACAGTAAAAATTAAAGGGGTTATCCAACCCATATAATGCCACCTCTAATGCCCAGGTGGTACTTACCCCGCTCCCCAACACCCGTGTCGCTCCTAATGCCCACACAGTCGCCGCATGGATCAAAACATCCAGCGCTATTGGCTGATTTCCCCCTCTATCGCCGGGGAGAGGGGTAAGTACAACCTGTATGAGGGGCCCAGGCATTAGAGGGGTTGGATATCATTTTAATCAGCTTCATCAACCCTATTAGCCTGGCAGTATAGGGTTGATCCTGGTGACAGAGTCTCTTTAAGGGTACGTCTACACTGCAATTTTGGGTGCGCCCGTGTTGCATGCAAGTATTGCAGTGTAGTGGGGCTGCCATAGGAATGAATGGGGACCAGTGTGACTCGCCTTATTGCTGTGATCCTGACATGCAAATTGGAGAAAATCCAACCCTGCTGTTCTTTTGTGATTCGTGTGTCTGCGACCCTATTCATTCCTACGGCGGCCCCTGCTACACTGCAATAATCTATGGTTACACGACAGCTGTTGCGGCCAAAATCGCTGTGTAGACGTATCCCAATAATAATAATTCCTGGATCGTCCTTCCGGCGTCAGGGGACCTGTATGTAAACATCAGATATCAGCGCCGATAGTTTAATAATGATTATTACATGCTAGGACAACCCCTTTAAATCTGCAGAATGGCATTTTATGTTGCGGATATCTGCCGTGGATTTCACCCTTGGCAATACAGAAGGTGAAATGTGGAGCAAACCTACAGCATTTCTGCAATAATTCTTGCCACAAAATACACACAATTTAAAGTAAAGATTTTGCTGCTGTGAATAGTGAGAGATATTGTACATTGCGGATTTGCAGCTGCGGAAAATCCACAGCGGACTGTTTCTTGTGACTTTGAAGATCGGGACAATTATTGGGACGAATGTATATGAACGCTTGTTCCCGAAAATGTGCTGCTGATTAACACTTTTAAAAAAGTAGCGCAAATTGTGGCACCTAGGGCTTCTACACTTTTTTCTGACATGCTTGATAAGGGGTGGGAGGGGCAGGTTTAAAATGCACCAAAATTTTGCCACAGTTCTATCTCAACGTAAGTAAGCCAACCAGTAGTTAAAGGGGTTGTCTCATCCCACCGCTGGGACCCGCACCTATATCAGGAACGGAGCCCTGCAAAGTGGTGGCTGGAGGACCATAGAAGTGAATGGGAGCGCACCACGCATGACCGGCCACCAAACCTATTTACTTCTATGGGCCTGAGCCAGCACTTTGCGGGGCTCTGTTCACGATATAGGTGCGGGTTCCACCGCTGGGACCCGCACCTGTCAGACAATGGAGGCATATCCTAGCGATATTACCCCATTGTCTGTGATGAGATGACCCCTTTAAGTTTCTATTACACCTGCAGATAATGGTAAAGATCATCGGGGAGCTCTCATCAGCAATGATCTGGCAGTGTAACACTGCCGCCGATTACCTGATGTACGAGGAAACTCTCATCGGGTAATTTGAATATTTTATCAGGTGTAAATATAATCATTTGCAGGCGGTAGATCGTGCTGTGTAATCACAATCTGCTGCCGGAAAACAGTGGCATTAGCGATCGCTCCTCTCCATACTGTGGAGGAGATCGCTGCATGCAATAGAAGCGGTCTCCTCTGCTAACGAGCAGGCGATTGCCAGGAAGAAACGCTTCCCTCCCGACAATCGCCTGCCAAATCTGCAGGTGTCATATGAGCTTAAGGACTCATGCACACGACCGTTTTTTTTTAAGGTCCGCAAAAACGGGGTCCGTAGGTCCGTGATCCGTGACCGTTTTTTCGTCCGTGGGTCTTCCTTGATTTTTGGAGGATCCACGGACATGAAAAATGAAAAAAAAATCAGTCAAGTTTGCCATTGAAATTATAGGAAAAACGGACACAGATCACGGACACGGATCACGGACACGGATGCCAATCTTGTATGCATCCGTGTTTTTTCACAGACCCATTGACTTGAATGGGTCCGTGAACCGTTGGCCCTGAAAAAAATAGGACAGGTCATATTTTTTTCACGGCCAGGAAACACGGATCACGGATGCGGCTGCCAAACGGTGCATTTTCCGATTTTTCCACGGACCCATTGAAAGTCAATGGGTCCACGAAAAAAAACGGAAAACGGCACAACGGCCACAGATGCACACAACGGTCGTTGTGCTGTCCGATTTTTTTCAGGACCCATTGAAAATTAATGGGTACGCAACTGGTCCAGATCTGTTCCGCAAAAAACGGAACAGATCAGGAAAGAAACAACGGATGTGTGAATAGACCCTTAGGCCCCTTTCACACGGGCGAGTATTCCGCGCGGATGTGATGCGTGAGTTGAACGCATTGCACCCGCACTGAATCCCGACCCATTAATTTCTATGGGGCTGTTCACATGAGCGGTGATTTTCACGCATCACTTATGCGTTGCGTGAAAATCGCAGCATGCTCTATTTTGTGCATTTTTCACGTAACGCAGGCCCCATAGAAGTGAATGGGGTTGCATGAAAATTGCAAGCATCCGCAGGCAAGTGCGGATGCTGTGCGATTTTCACGCACGGTTGCTAGGAGACGATCGGGATGTAGACCCGATCATTATTATTTTCCCTTATAACATGGTTATAATGGAAAATAATAGCATTCTGAATACAGAATGCATAGTACAATAGCGCTGGAGGGGTTAAAAAAAATTAAAAATAATTTAACTCACCTTAATCCACTTGATCGCGCAGCCGACATCTCTTCTGTCTGTCTTCTGTGCTGTGTGGAGGAAAAGGACCTGTGGTGACGTCACTCTGGTCATCACATGAACCATCACCATGGTAAAAGATCATGTGATGACTGGAGTGACGTCACCACAGGTCCTGTTCCTGCACACAGCTAAGATGAAGACAGAAGGAGATGCCGGCTTCGCGATCAAGTGGACTAAGGTGAGTTAAATTATATATTTTTTTTTTAACCCCTCGAGCGCTATTTTACTATGCATTCTGTATTCAGAATGCTATTATTTTCCCTTATAACCATGTTATAAGGGAAAATAATACAATCTACAGAACACCGATCCCAAGCCCGAACTTCTGTGAAGTTCGGGTTTGGGTACCAAACATGCGCAATTTTTCTCACGCGAGTGCAAAACGCTGAAAATTCGCGGGTGTTCCCGCAACGCACCCGCACATTTTCCCGCAACGCCCGTCTGAAAGAGGCCTAAGGGTACTTTCACACTTGCGGCAGAGGATTCCAGAACTGCCTGCCGGATCCGGCAATCCGAATGCAAACGGATGGCATTTGTCAGACGGATCCGGATCCGTCTGACAAATGCATTGAAATACCGGATCCATCTCTCCGGTATCACCTGGAAAAACGGACCCGGTATTATTATTTTTTTTTTTTTAAAGGTCTGCGCATGTGCAGACCGGAAAGCCGGATCCGGTTTGCCGGAACACTTAATGCCGGATCGGGCAAACTTCAATGTAAATTAATGCCGGCATTCCGGCAAGTGATCAGTATTTTTGTCCGGCGAGAAAACTGCAGCATGCTGCGGTATTTTCTCCGTCCAAAAAACGTAAGAGGGACTGAACTGATGCATCCTGATGCATACTGAACGGAATGCTCTCCATTCAGAATGCATATGGGTAAAACTGATTTTTTTTCCGGTATTGAGCCGCTGTGACGGAATTTAATACCGGAAAACAAAAAACGCTAGTGTGAAAGTACCCTAACCCTGGGTTCACACCTGAGCGTTCCTCAAACGCGCGTTTTACGCGCGTTTTTGTCGCGCGTTTTTATGCGCGTTTTTTGTAATAGTAAACGCGCGTTTGACGCGCGTTTGTGTCATTGACTGCAGTGTCCTATGGCCACAAACGCGCGTCAAAACGCCCCAAAGAAGCTCAAGTACTTGTTTGAGCGTCGGGCGTTTTACAGCGCGTTCGTACGCGCTGTAAAACGCCCAGGTGTGAACCCTTCCCATAGGGAAGCATTGGTTTTCATGTCTTAAGCGTTTTACAGCGCGTTTGAACGCGCTGTAAAACGCTCAGGTGTGAATCCAGGGTTAGTCTACACCAGATTTGTCATGCGGCCGGAGCCCCTGTGATAATTCTGGTGCAGGTCTAGACAGCCGGTCTCCACTCACACCATCTATAGAATTAGTAAATCTGGGCCATTGTTTGTCCGCAGGGATATGCTGACGATACACAATGAATCTGTAGTTAGCAATCATTTATCTCCATACAGATCGGATGATTGCTGTCTGTGAATGTAGCTGAACTGGTGGTCAATGATCGGGAACATACAGTTCCTTTCAGATTGTTGCCTTGTGTATCGGCTCACGTCAATGGGCTTTTGAGTAACATTATCTGTCCAGGAGTGACAACGCCAGCTGAAGAGTTTTCTATTAACCCAAAAGCCTATCTCTCGAGCCACATTGCTTTCTTTTGCTCACGGGTAAAACCACTCTCATCTCAGACACTGGATCTGCTAGCAAAAAAAAAAGAAGAATTCAGCACCAAATAAGTAACATACCGATGTCTTCCTTCTTTCTGGACAGTGATATTACACCAGAATGCGGACTACCCCATTACATGTCACAAGTGAATATTAGCAGCTTTTTTTTAAGTTTTTTTATAAACTGACCTTTTATCCACTTTGTACTCTAGTCTTTAGTATACATTTTATGTGTTTTCCGTTTGCTTCAAAGAGGCATGATTAGAAAGGGAAATAAAGTTTACTCACTTTGTTGGTCGTGAAGAAGATGACGATCAGAGTCACACAAGCCGTCCCCACCACAAACAGTAAAATGAGCAGCAGTGGATAGTGCTGGCTTATGCACTGGTACTTTTCGTAAAGTGAATGCGTAATCATCCAGTTCTCGTTGTCCTTGATTAGATATTTCCCTTTGGATGGCATTTTAATCGAGTCCGTCTTCCTCTCTTTCTCTTTAATCCCCAGATTTCACCGCACAAAAGACAGGCCAAAAGCTGCTCGTCTCCCTAGGCTGCTGCGGCGCGTCTGTCTGATTCACATTGTGAGCCTGCATCCGTCGTGAGAAGTCTGCAGCTGGGGCAAGGTAAGAAAACCAGCTCCCTCCTCCCAAAAACATGTGCAGCTTATCGAGGGCTGGGAGCAGGCATGGCTGTGCCTGGATGATATCCTGCCGGGCTAGTGCAGGGACTCTCCGCACACCGACTCCTGCTGTATTCTGTCGAGAGAGACGGAGAAAGGCACTTTTAGTGTCAAATGCTTCATCGCTGTAGGCACCACACCTTCCACACCAGCAGAATGCATGTAGAAAATGAAAACGGATTGAAACGTAGTAGAGAAAAGGGAAAAGGGTAACTTCTAGGAGTTAATGGGGTAATTTCTAGGCGTTAGTACATAAAGGCGAGATTGTCTGAGTACACAGAGGACATGGCAGAGTCCAGCAGTCAGGACAGCTCGCTGAACAGGTGAGTCTGCAGGTGGCTCCTGAAAGGGAACGGAGACCCGAGAGGATGCAGAGCGCACAGGGAAAGGTGGAGTTTCAGGAAGAGGGACATTACAAGGCGTGACATGAGTCAGACACCTCACACCTGGTTTCTCTGCTCTTATGACGCAATTCACATACACTATAAAACTATTCAAGTGCTTGGGGTATCTACCGTGCCCCATCAGTCATCATCTATTCATGTAGTAATAATGCAACCAACCTATTTAGTTTCCTTTACTTAGGTTGTGTCAAGATATTCCACAGCACTATACAGAATGGGACTCATTTACTTAAGCCAGTATTCGATTCCCCCCTAAGATCCATAAATAAGGTTCATATAAACAGGAGCTGCCCCGATGAGACAACAGTATCCGCAAAACACAGATACTGGCTGTGTGCGTTGTGCATTTCGCGGAACGGAACGTCCTGCCATCTATAGAACGGTCCTATCTTTGTCCGTAAAACGGACATACGGATGCGGACAGCACACAGGGTGTTGTCCTCATATTTTGCGGCCCCACTCAAGTGAATAGGTCCACCTCCGACCCGACAAAAAAACACGGTCGTGTGCATAAGCCCCTACTGTATCTCAGAGGAAAAAATGATATATTGGAAGGTAGAAAGCGTTAACCCTAGATTACAGAACATGGATTCAAAGTCAATTGGTAGGATTCCAAGGCTATGCTCACATGTATGTCGTCTTCCTTTCAGAACAGAAGCTACTACACAGCGCTAGAAATGTCACAGGACAGATCACAGGGGCGACTGATGGATCACAAGGACAGGGTCTGTCAGGGTTTCCTTTAAATTCAGCCCCCAATGCCAATGTGTGCCTTTTTACCCAGGCCGATAGAACGGGAAATGTTTGAGAATGAAGGACGTTCCTGATCATTGCATGCAAGAGTTTGTTCCCAGTAATCGGTCCAGTCCTCAGCCAGTGTATACGGCCCTTAACTCAACAAGGGAGAGTTCACATATGCGTTGGAGGCTCTGTTCTGGGCCTCCGTTGCAGATTCCGCAAAAAAAAAAAACTGAGGCCTTTTTCGCCCAATGAAAAAAAACTGGATTCTGAACGGAATTGAGTGTAGTCTGTTCAGTTATGTGCCTTGGTCAGCACTTCTGTTATTTCCGTTGTTCTGTTCCTCTAACAGAGCAGAACAATGGTGAGGCTACTTTCACACTCGCGTTTGGTGCAGATCCATGACGGATCCGCAACAGACGGTTCCGTTCAGCTAATACAACCGTCTGCATCCGTTTGTATTATCTTTAACATAGCCAAGGCGTCTTGAACACCATTGAAAATCAATGGAGGACGGATCCGTTTTCTATTGTGCCAGATTGTGTCAAAGAAAACAGATCCGTCCCCATTGACTTACATTGTGTGTCAGGACGGATCTGTTTGGCTCAGATTCATCAGATGGACAACAAAACGCTGCAAGCAGCCTCCAAAGCGGAATGGAGACGGAAAGGAGGCAAACTGATGCATTCTGAGCTGATCCTTTTCCATTCAGAATGCATTAGGGCAAAACTGATCAGTTTTGGAGCGCTTGTGGGAGCCCTGAACGGACCTCACAAACGGAAATCTAAAACGCCAGTGTGAAAGTAGCTTAAAAAAAAGCGGTGATGAGAAGCCGGCAGGGCTGGCATTTATTTTCTACCGCTTTTGGTTGCTTATTAGCTCTGCTCCATTGGGTACAGCTGTGATCTGTGACTGGGGGAGAGTCAGGCAGTCTCACATCGACAATAGGACACCTACATTTCTCCACATGGAAAAATACTTTCCAAGTCACTTCAGTTTAACCAGAAAACTCGTAAGGAAGTAAAGCAGAGGGTCATCACGCAGTTTTAAGTAGCAATGGACGACATCAAGGAGAAAAGATGAGTGCATGGACGTTGAAGTGTGAACAGAATGACTATGTGTGGTGGGGGAAGACTGTACACAGAAGGGGTGTAGAATGGTTTTCAACAAAAGACCTGGCTGCCCCTTTTCCTAAGCTGCTTTCCCTCCCTCCATGGTAACCAGCCTATTCAGATCACAAAGCACTGCTGAAGACTGGCAATTAACTCATTCTCTTCCAACATACTTTAAGAAAGAAAAACAAAACTGCGATACTAGTGTCTAAAATATGTAAAATCACCACGTAAACCCCTCTGACATCTTGTACTGTAGAGACAGGAAATAAGGTAAGTTGCGTGTACCATGTAATAAAATAATACATAATTGATATTTAAACATTTTTGATTCCTTGGTCAAACATTCCAACTTGGTGCTAGTTCATACAGCAGAAGCCGCTGCGGTTTCCGCCGTGGTTCTTCAACCTGAACTTCGCGGACATGCTCATGGTTTAGCCCCTGCGAAACAACATAACCCTGTGTGTAGACCGCACCAAGAGCAAACGTGCTTTCTTGGTATGGTTGCGTCTATAAATTGTGACAGTACTAAATGCAGCTCAAGCCAATGGGAAGCCGATCCAGCACAGATATCGGCAGCTTTTTGGAGTTGGCAACAGTGCCAAATCCTGCCGGCAAAAAAATGTGAACGGGGCCTTAAACTGTTTAGATTTGAAGAGACATAGGAAATGACAAACTGTCGCATAGCTGTGAGGAGATGAGGTCGGCTCTATAAACTGGCCTGGTTATGGATCAAAGTCAGATTACACTCAATTTGCAATGACCAGTTGACACATAATTAAACAAATGAAACAACTCAAGAACTTGGATCACAGCTCAGAAGAAGCCAGCGCTAAAACATGTTATACATGCATAGCTCAGGGAAAGGATAGACACTGTCACCTTCTAAGTGGTACCTTATCTAGAATACAATGCTTACATTTAGACTATACAGAAATCATGTGCATGTAAGAGTTAAATCTGTAGTAGTGGACATACAAATATTTTGTACAATAAGATGCATCTTATGTTCCTAAAATAAATGTTCTCGTGTCTTGACCAGTTTGGCTTACCGTCACTTTCTGGGAAACAGGAATCTCTATGAACATTTCTGAACTATTCTATAACTTGAGCCAGAACAAAAGGACAGTGCATGCAAATTTTACTTGTAGCCATTTGATATGAGCTGAAATTTACTATATAGTAAAATAACAAAATTCCACAGGTAAAGCTGAAAAGGATTATGAAAAATACATAAAAGTACCTAAATATGTCTAAATGGTTACCAAATGAAGCCACCTTAACTCAGAAGAATTATTTCCATTATCCTCTCCAGCTATGTGCAGCACAGTGGATTTCATACTACCAGGGCTTGCTATGGGAGGGATAACTAATGTGGTGGACTACCGTTCTCATGATTTTTCTCCCCTCAAGACTTTGATTCTTTTCCTCTTTGCTGCATGCATTTCCTTCTGTTAAGATTGCAATTATTCACATAGATCTGCTACGGACACTGCAAAACCTGCTGTCTACTGCCCAGCATTTGAAACACATCGGGCACATTTATCAAGCTAGCCTGTTTTTGGCCATAAAATTAGACAGGCATATTTCATGCGGCTGTCTGTCATTTGCAGAGTTCTTATTAAAAATCGCACAGCTGTTGCATTAGACGAAGTGTATTTTTATTAGTCTGACCTCTGGAGGTTGTTTTTCAGTTAGAAAGCTCATGTATGACACTCCCTCTTACTAGTCACTGGAAGCAGGGGCAGATCCAGAGCCTGGTCTTGGGAGGGGCACAGTCTGTCAGACTGTCACTGGCACCTCCGCATTTGTTCGCAACCTTGTCCCTGTCTCGACTCCTGCGCGGCGCTCCTCTGTTCCGGACTTCTAGTTCCCTGGCCCAGAACTTGGTTGGCGGGCCAAATTAATTAGAATGGCGCCGGCTTGATTCTGGCTGGCAGTAAGATGCACGGGGGGGGGGGGGGGGGGTCGGGTGGAAGGGACAGGGCGGGCCACCAATGTCGGCTGGCACCAGTGTATGTGAAGGGGCCCAGAAAAACTTCTTAAAAAGGACCTTTCATGGGTCCAAACATTGTAAGATAACTATCTGTATATGTAGCGCGGCACCCAGGGATCTCACTGCACTCACTATTATCCATGGCCCGCTGTGGCCCAGTTACCTTCTCCCACGCTGTATGGTAATTGTTACTATCGGAACAGCAGGGAGGAGTCTGTCCTGTTTCTCCCTGGGCCTTCCTCCTCCCTGGCTGTAGCGAGGTCCAATCGCAGCGCAGCGCTCACAGCATGGGTGTATTTTTTTCTCTTCTAGATAGTAGCGGGAGAAGGCAATTGACCTGTGGCCCCCCCCCCCCCTTCCCCCTGGATCCGCCAGTGATTGGAAGCTCAACATGGCTCCTCATGGCAAAGAACTCTCTGAAGATCTGAAAAAAAGAATTGTATCTCAACATAAAGATGTCCGGGGATATAAGAAGATTGCCAACACCCTGAAGCTAAGCTGCAGAATGGTGGCCAAGACCATACAGCAGTTTAACAAGACAGGTTCCACTCAGACCAGGCCTCACCATGGTCGACCAAAGAAGTTAAGTGCAAGTGCTCAGCGTCATATCCAGATGTTGTCTTTCCAAATTAGGCGTATGAGTGCTGCCAGCATTGCTGCAGAGGTTAAAGGAGTGGTGGTCAGCCCGTCAGTGCTCAGACCATAGGTAGCACACTGCATCAAATTGCAGGTCTGCATGGCTGTCATCCCAGAAGGAGGCCTCTTCTAAAGATGAAAGCCCGCAAACAGTTTGCTGAAAAGAAGCAGACTAAGGACATGGATTACTAGAACTATGTCCTTTGGTTTGATAAGACCAAGATAAACTTCTTTGGTTCTGATGGTGTCAAGTGTGTGTGGCAGCAACCAGGTGAGGAGTACAAAGACAAGTGTGTCTTCCCTACAGCTGCTTCTGATGAAGGGACATTTGGTCCCGAAACTTGTTGAGCCGGATTTTAATTACTAGAATAAAGAAAGTTGAAAAGAAGCTTCCCGACTATGGCTGCCTTCATCTTTTACCATCGAGAAGTGATCCAGGCTGGGGGGATACAGGTTTACCAGTGTATTATGCTTATCCAAGTAACCCCCCCCCCCCCCCCCTTCCGTGAAGTGAGTAATAGCTCATTTTATAACATATATATTTCCCACCATCAGTGGTGATTTTAACTATATTTCCTATGCCACTTATTTTATTTATGTTTTATATTTTTACTAAATTATTATTGCTTTTATGGTGTTATATGAAGTACAGAACCGTTGAAACGCTTTTCAAAATAAGACAGACCATTGTTACATCCCACACTCAACGCAGTGGACTGGCGCTCACCTAGGGTCACCTTTGCAGGATATTGGGTATAACCACTCACCCAATCCACCTGCCTCTTCTCCTATACTGTATTCACTTGCAGACCAGTCTGCAGGGTTAACCCTTGAGCAGCCTCTCCACCCGCCCAACCTTCACTTGTCCCTCTCTCCCCTCAACCCTCTCCATCCCCTGGCGCCTCAAGTTTTTCTAGCTCTTCTGGATTTACATCCTACAAGATCCGATTAACCCTCAAACTCTCTCTCTCTCTCTCTCTCTCCACATGCATGGTGGTGAGGTGGGAGTGTGATGGTTGGGGGCTGCATGAGTGCGGCCGGCTGTGGGGAATGGCAACATGTAATGTGACATACTGAAGCAGAGCATGATCCCCTCCCTTCAAAAACTGGGCTGCAGGGCAGTATTCCAACATGATAATGACCCCAAACACACCTCCAAGACGAGGGGTGAACTCACTTTTGTTGCCAGCGGTTTAGACATTAATGGCTGTGTGTTGAGTTATTTTGAGGGCACACCAAATGTACACTGTTATACAAGCTGTACACTGACTACTTTACATTGTATCAAAGTGTCAGATCTTCAGTGTTGTCCCATGAAAAGATATAATAAAATATTTTCAAAAATGGGGTGTACTCACTTTTTTTTAGATACTGTATGGGTGCTTATTCCCCCCTCTTATTTTTCTTCTTCTGTTCTCTCCCTTTTTCTCAGGTTTAGTCTTTTTCTCTTCTTTTACTTTACTTTTCCACCGATACTCTATACTTTCTTAGGCTAGTTTCCCACTAATGGCAAGTTATCTTAGGGTACTTTCACACTAGCGGCAAGGAACTGTCGTAGTTTTATTCCGGCCCCCATATTGCATGTTTGACGTGCTTCTGCCGGAACTCCGGACCGCTCCTATTATAGTCAATGGGGCCGGAGCGGTAGTTCGGGGGCACACGTGCACTAGCGGCAGCACGTATCCGACAGGCTGTTCACCCGCTAGTGTGAAAGTACCCTTAGATAACTAGATCTTGTTTTATTTTGCCCATTTGACATGTTTAAGCTTCTGATACACTATGCATTTGCTTTCTATTACAATTGTTTGTTTTTGTTGTTTCACTGGGTCAATGGAACTGTTATTGTGCTTTCTTTTTTCTTTTTAACAATGTACTTGCTTATCTAAAAACCTCTCATAAAATGATCAAAAAAATGTTTATTAACAAGTTAAGTATAGGTGGTACTACCAGACAGAATTGTCAGTACAGTACATAAATTTTTTTTTTACATAAACTGCAAAATAATAATAATAATAATAATAATAATAATAATAAATAAACCCCTTTAATAAAGCCGTGATAAGAGAAATAATTGGGACAGAAAAAAAAATAATCTGTTATCAGACCTTTTTTATAGAATTATAATAACTAGCACCATTTAATCTCCCTCTCCACAGAATAGTGTTATTTTAGTTGTCCAGTAATTATTAACAGCTTCAGGAAGAACAGCCTCAGACTCAACAACATGTATCCAGGATCTGGCCAACAAGAAAATCACATTTAATTTAACAATATGCTAACTAAAACATTTAAACAAGCAAGTATAAAGAAATATTCTACTTCCAGAAAAAGGAAGGATGAAACACTGCTGTGTCCAACCCACTGGTGAAAACATGTTAATGCTGTAGTAATAGTGCGGATCCGTCATGGATCTGCACAGACGGATCCGTTCAGATAATACAACCGCATGCATCCGCTCAGAACGGATCAGTTTGTATTATCTTTAACTAGGGCTGCAGCTAACGATTATTTGAATAATTGATTAGTTGTCGATAATTTAATCGATTAATCTGGAAAAAAAACACCAAAATGACAAAAAAAAAATGGGTTTAGGCTAGTTTCACACTTGCGGCAGGACGGATCCGACAGGCTGTTCACCATGTCGGATCCGTCCTGCGGCTATTTCGCCGTTCCCGCGGACCGACGCTGGAATTTTGCAAGAACACACAAATAAGACTGAGCAGACATCAGACTAATCACAAACGCATTCCAAAACTCAGCCATTCATAAAGCTGTCAGAAGATGTGCTGATAAAGCAGCTCTGATTCACAAACTGTACTAAGGACTCTATTAGACTGCCTGATAGTCGGCTAACGGACAATAAACACGTCTGTGCTCGTTCGCATTCGCCTATTACAAAGGCAAAATACTGAGGGACCTTACTAGGGCTGCAACGAGTACTCGATTAAATCGAGTAATTCGACACAAAAAAATTCGTTTGTCACGTGACCACGGAGCGGGAGTGAAGCGATTGCAGGAGACGGCACTCTCCATACCAGATGACAATCCCTCGGCAGCTGCTCTCAGCCAATCCCAGTGCTTCTCTCATATACACCTCATGTGAGAGCAGCCATAACAGGCCCTCTGATTGGTTAGTGCAAAGACAAATTCTGATTGGCTATAAACGAATTGGGGGCGGTGCTTAGCACAGCTGGGAAGTGTAGTGGTTTCAGGTTAGTGTGGCCTGCTGTCATTACTGGGGCTGGTGACTACCTGCAGTGCATCACCCTGTGTGCTGTGTGGGCCCGAGCTGCTGTCATGGGGGTAGGTGATGCTTTGTGTTTGCATCATACAATAAGCTAATGTTAACGAATCAACCTGTGGCCTTAAGCACACTACAAAGCCCAGCAAGCCCTCAGCTATTTATGCCATGCAGACACTGAATAGATATTGTATTGGAAGGTGGGGGGATTGTTGCCCTTGCAGTATAAGGTGTCCTTGGCCTCAGCCACCCCATGCAGTATAATCCCCCCCATATAGTATAATGTCACCTTGATGGCACTGAGAGGGGAGAGGTGAAGGCTAGGGCTGCAAAATGTATGGGCTCTGTGTAGCCAAACTTCATCTGGAACAAAGTTGTGCAAGACTTTGGTGAAGGACTTCGGTATTCTTATCTGCGTATTTAAAAACATTTTAAAATAGCAACCGGTAGTGGGCTCTGGTACTGGCTGGTAGCTTGGTACTGAAGCAGACTTCGGATTCCTATTTTAAAATACCTATGTTTTTAAATACGCAGATAGGAATACCGAAGTCTCGCGCAACTTCAGCCGAGACGTTTTCCTACACAGAGCCCATACATTTTAACGCTGTACGGAAACTATCTATGATCCGAAGTTCAATTCACTCAAGCCTAATTAAGACCTATAGTGCATTGTGTTGGAAATAGGGATTTCGGCGGTGCGTTGCGTAACATTTTCCTTTCACCACTTTCTAAAACAGATTTGGGGTTCATGCACACAACTGTATGTTTGGCCCGCATCCGATTCGAATGTTTTGCGGATTGGATGCGGACCCATTCATTTCAATGGGACTGCAAAAGATGCTGACAGCATACCATGTGCTGCCCGCATCCGTATGTCCGTTCCGCGGCCCCGCAAAAAAGATAGAACATGTCCTATTCTTATCTGTTTTGAGGACATGGATATAACATTTCCATTGAAGTGAAAAAGAAAATGGCAGCACGCACACAGCCGTGAGCCGAGTTTTGCGGATCCGCAATTTGCTGACCACAAGACATTAACAGCTACCGTATATATTGAGCTCTTAGACACAATCAAAATCCTAAATTTGGTGCAAACTGAATATGGGGTAGGCATAATATTTTGGCACAAAACAAACTATAGTCTTAAAATATCTGCCCCATTTTGGCTACTTATCAGTGTCTGTTTTCTAAGAGCTGCAGGTACCCAAACCCAGGTTTTGTATGATTACTAAAGGAGAGATTAAGTGAACAGCCTTGTCTGTCTGAATTGGTACAAGATGACCTCAGCAGATAAAGCAGTACATGGAACAAATAAAGGCAGAAGATTCTGCTAAGTAACAGAACACAATGAGTCCAGTGCCAAATTACATATTTTGGAAGGTATTCTTCATTACCACTGTCCAATAAGCTGATTTATAGCTGCAAAATGTATTACCTAAATTGGTAGAAGAAAGCAGGTTGCGAGATTTGTGGTGTGGTAAACAGCTCCATTGTTTATTACGTCTATATAAATCTATATGCAGCAAATTCTATGTAAGCTGGATTTGTTTCTGCACTAAATTGTAATTATGAGTGCAGTTCGACTTCCAAGATAATTTTAGTCTCAGCCTGTCCCGCATCCGTGCTTTGTGGATCCGCATTTTGCGGACTGCAAAACACGGGGTAGTCGTGTGCATGAGCCCTTCACCTTTATGGTATGTTCACACAGCTAAAATCCACAACAGAAAAATCAGTAGCTGAGAAAAGGTCATTTTTGGTGGTTGTAATTTGGTTGTGGTTTCAAGAACTTTTTCCAAGAGTTTTTGGTTAAGGTCTTTCCATTTCCCCATTGAAATCAACTCTGCTTCAAAGTAGTAACTTGCCATTTCTGAAGCCTTCTTTTTAAATCAGCCACTGAAAAAACTACAATTTTTACATTGTGTGCACAAGTTTTTTTGTGATTTTAATACTGATTACCAGGGGATAGGTCATCAGTTGCTGATCGGTGGGGTCCGACACCCGGGACCCCTGATGATCAGCTGTTTGAGAAGGCGGCGGAGCTCGAAGTAGCGCTGCGGCCTTCTCTCAGCTTTGCCTAGGCCATAAAGCAATCATTAGTGTGAAATAACGGGATCCATAGAGTCCATCAAAGTGTAATCCATATCCAGTATTTCCACTGTATTGTACGTAAGTCAAATACTCTGAATGTAATTACATCTTGCATGGCATAATCTATGTCCTTGATTTCAGCACTATGTGCACTGCTAAATGACTTTGTACAATCTGTTCATGACGGAGGTATTGGTTACCTTTCGTCCAACCCCCAATACTTACTTGCCTCTCATCTGGCCCTCAACCCCACCGATACATTCCCAGCTCACTAATCCGAACTACCCATAACCTTTGATAAAAACTCGAGACACCAAGCTGGAATGAATCGGCCACAGCAGCCGTTTTATTAACATACAACAAACATATATAAAAACCATAACACTTTAATGACAAATTCACCCAGGGGGAGGTCCTTGAAGCCCCAAATAACTGAGCCATTTTGCCTCCAGACGTTGTCCACCAGCTCAGAAGCACCACTGAATGGCCCATTCTAATTTCGCCACAACTGGGAGTTCAGCCCCGATCAAGGAGCCCTCCCATCATCCTCACCTGCCGAGCCTCTATCCTGATAGCTGGCACGCCGGGACACCACTTCTCCACACAGGCATCTGCCTCCTGACGGTAACACCACCTCCCTGTAGCTCGGTGCTGCATCGCTCCCGCACTGGTCACGCAAGTATTGCCCATCTCTTCATCTATTAGGCTTACTGGTGGTCTAGTTTCACACTATAGTACCCTGAATATAACCATTCTTTTGCTTATGACCTTAGGATCTTGGTGAACCAAAACAATATGTATTATAGTGATATCTGAATTGATACGTTCATGCTTGCTCTGCTATATTGGAGTCCTCCTTGGTTTAGGTGTTGCTTAAACACCTGAGTAGTGACTTCCGGTTCCGGCGCCGCCATGTGAAGTAGCTTGGTGCAGGAGCATCCCGACTGCCTGCCACAAATCGAGACATACTGCCCGTGCGACTGCCTCTCTGAAGTAGAGAACGGGTGCGCAGGGTGCTACCACGCTGTATGGATCGCTACGTTGTAAGCATGGGCAAAAAACTTAAGAGCAGAGTGTTACCATCGCTGCTGCAAGAGGACGAGATGCCTTCCAACATGGCGCCGATCCCAGACGCGGCGGACTTTATCGCGTCCCAGGGTCAGCCGGAGCAGCTAACAGAGAGAAATGAGGCACAGAATATCATGCCGGACTCCCTGACTAAATATATTGATTATAAGGCGCTCGCAGTGGAAGTCGCTGCCCACCTGGCTCCTGATCTGCGGGAAACCCTGGCCTCTTCAGTCACCCATGTTATGCAACAGCTGCAGGACACCGTGCAACAACATGATGCCAGATTAGATGTGGCTGAATCCCGAATACAGGTGATGGAAGACACGGCAGAATCGATCCTCCACAAGCTGCATAAAGTGCTCATGGAAAACAAGAGACCGTGTGAGAAGGTGGAGGATTTAGAAAATCGCTCCAGACGCAATAATTTGAGATTGGTGGGGCTGAAGGAGGCGATACCGGCGGGGAGCTATTGGCTATTTGTGAAAATGAATTACCCGGTGCTCTGAGGATTTGGCGCCATTGCAAGGTGGAGCGCGCACACAGAGTGGGCCCGAACAATCGCAGTGATGATCGCCAACCTGTCAGGCCTAGACAGGTCATCATGCGTTACTTAGATTACTCTGACAAAGAAGCTATCCTCAAAGCTTACAAAGCGCGTACAGGCCCTGTCATGCTCAGAGGGGCGAAGATTTACATTTTTGGGGACTACTCTGCGGAAGTCTCTAGAAGGAGGAAGGCTTTCTCTCCGATTTGTACGCAACTTTACAACAGGAAGATCAGATTTGCACTGATATACCCAGCCTCGCTTCGAATTTATGGCTCTTCTACGTTATACCATTCGCCGGATGAAGCCTCCAACTCCTTGGAAAGTAACACGTCATCTCATCGGGGATTGCCGACACCGCCGCGTCATCATCGTGATCGGGACTGGGGCTTCAATGGTCCTACAGAAGACCCGCTGATGGCAGGACCACACGAGCGACCCACTGTGGACCGGGTCGGCGCGAGTTCGAGCCAACGTCGTGAGACAAGATGAACTGACTGCGGAGTCTAGCGAAGCACTCCATTGCCTAGGTCCAGGGGACAATATGGACTTCAGAGCATTTAGTCGGTATGTGGTGGGGTCGGCCTGTTGGACGAGGGCGGCCAAGAGCAGTTTTGCTCCCGTAGGGATGTTAAGGTTTCACTCAATCCCTGGGGCCCCGGCTTCCCGAATCCGAGAGGCGGACTCAGTGTGCCCTGCCACTATGTCATTTTATTGTTATTATGGGATGTTCAGAAATTGACCTATTTGCAGTGATTGTTTGCTATGCCTGATTTTAGGGGACAGGAAGCTATTTTTAGTTCAGAATGTGATCTACAAGAAAAGCTGCGAGTGGTCGGGCTGGGCCTTTCGGGCTGGGGAAACCGGGGGCACGAGTTTTCTCCTGCAGGGAAACCGTTTCACTCACTAATCCCTGGGGCCCCGGTTTTCTTGATCCGGAGGGGTGGGCCGATGGACGGGACACACTACACCACATTCTCACTGTTGATATGCTCTGCTCGGTTATAGCTATAGTCATAGTTGGAAATATGTTTTCTGTGGGAGGATAGTTAGGGGAGCGTAGCGATTGTAGCGATCATATCATCTCGATCGTGCGCTTGCACATAGGGAAAAAAGTGAAGTCGATAGAAGACCAAGATTGGCCTTTAGGGTCATATTTAGGGCCTAATATCCTAAGGTTCTACATTTGTTATGGTTGTTTTTGTTATTTTATAGGGATTTTGGGAAATGTTAATCTTATATTTAACTATTGGATGTCTGCCTCTCCCCATCTTTGCATGTGAATTATCACCCAGTGGGAACCACCATGAGAATAGTATCCTGGAACGTAAAGGGGTTGCGCTCCCCTCAGAAGCGTAATAAAATACTCCGTCACCTTAAGAGCCTTCATGCTGACATAGCCCTCCTACAGGAGACGCACCTAACGGACGAGGATTATGTCAGGATGAGGAAGATGTGGGTGGGTACTGTGGTGGGATCCGCGGCAGTCAATCGTAAAGCGGGAGTGTTGATTTTAGTACATAAGAATCTGTCCTCCACTGTTCTAGATCAGTCGCGCGATGACGAGGGGAGATGGTGTACAGCGAGGATCTCTTTGGGATCGGATGAATTCACAATCTACAACGTTTATGCCCCTAATGGAGATAATAGGCCCTTCTTATCTGACTTAGCTGAGACCATTGCCAAAGATGGGTCGCCCAACATAGTGGTGGGGGGAGACTTTAATGCTGTGTACTCCTCGAGGGAAGACAGGAAATCTTCACGGATGCATACTGTGCGCCCCTCCGTAGGAGACGGGACTTTGGTAAAATTTATGGATGATGCAGCACTGATAGATTCCTGGCGGCTCTTAAATCCTGATAGTAGGGAGTATACTTTCTATTCCAATCCCCACGACTCGTGGTCACGAATCGACTACCTTCTCACCTCCAGCAGCCTATCAAATAGGATCTTAGGAACCAAGATTCATGATTTGATCATATCCGATCATGCCCCCATTTCCATAAATATAGCAGAACAGCAGCCCAGGGGCTCAGACATTATTTGGCAGTTTCCAACATTCTTATACCACAATGAGAATTTTGCAGATCTACTTAGGGGATGGTACTGGGAATATAAGGGGGATAATAGTTCGTACCAGGATTCACCATCTATCTATTGGGATGCAGCCAAAGCGGTGCTAAGATGACGAATAATAGCGTATACACGGGGACTCAAGAGGAAAGTGGTGCACGAATTGACAAAACATAGTCAATTGCTACGCTGGGCCTATACGGAGCATATGATCAGGCCCTCAGAACAATCTAGAATACAATGGAAGGTAGCCAGGGAAAACTACGAGTTATGGTACGAGAGAAAGGCGAAGATGGATATGTCAATCTCCACAGCTAAATTTTTTAGAGAAGGCAACATATCAGGCAGACTATTAGCGTCGTTAGTGAAAAACGTTAGACGACAACATCATATAATGTCCATAGCGGACCCTCGGGGCGAGGTACACAAAAAGCCAGAAAAAATTGTATCCATTCTACGTGACTTCTATGCTAAGCTATATGAAGATCCTGGCCCAACAGATCCAATGTCTGAGTTTTTTCTGAAATGCACCACTCTCCCATCGCCGTCGCAGTCCCAGCTTGAGACCTTAAACGCACCGATCACCGACTCAGAAGTAGTGAGGGCAATAAAAAATTCGAAATTACACAAGGCACCAGGTCCCGATGGGTATTCCGTAGAGTTTTATAAGATGTTGGCAGGAGAAATAGTGGAGCCTCTCACAAAGGTTTTTAATGGTATCCTCACGGGCTCACCTTTGTCCTCTTCAGACAACGTGGCTTATATTAAATTAATTCCCAAGCCCGGGAGGGAGATGCTGCTTCCATCGTCGTACCGTGCCATCTCACTTATCAATGTCGATCTAAAACTAGCAGCAAAAATAATGGTGGATAGACTCTCATTGGTAATGCCCGATCTAGTATCCCCATCCCAGTCGGGATTCATCAAAAATAGAGCAGCAGTTTCGAACAGCCGCAAAGTCCTCACAGTACTAGATGCAGTAAAAGGGAAACTTGATAGATCTGTTATGCCATCGTTAGTTTCATTTGATGCGGAAAAAGCATTTGATAACGTGAGATGGGATTGGTTGGACAGGGTTTTGGATGAGATGCAGATCTCCGGTCCCTCCAGAGTATTCATATCAGCACTTTATAGTGATCCCAGAGCTAGAATCTCGACACCCGGATTCCTATCACTACCCTTTAAGCTAGCCAGAGGAACGCGTCAGGGCTGCCCCCTCTTGCCACTATTATTTAATATAGCCTTGGAGCCGCTGATTAGGCTGCTGGAGGAGGGAAATATCTTTCAGGGTATAAAAATAGGGAAAGATGAGGCGAGGACTTCGTTATTTGCTGATGACCTCCTCATTTTTCTTTCTGACCCTTTGTTGGACCTAGAGAAAGTATTGGGACTTTTGGCATCATTTGGCCCGGTTTCGGGCTTTAAAATAAATCTAGACAAATGTATCCTACTCACACTGAGAACTTCCTCGCCAAAACTCAGGCTGCCAGAGTCATGTGATCAGATAGTAGTAGCAGAAACATATATCAAATATCTGGGCATTAAAATAGGGCGATCTCCTGATTCACTTTATGCTCTAAACTATACCCCCTTATTTAAAGCAATAAAGAAAGATCTTGACAGGTGGAAAAATCTTCCATTATCCCTAACTGGCAGAGGACATCTTATCAAGATGATCTGCTTCCCGAAACTTCTATATCCTATGCAAACACTGCCATTGCTCTTGAAACACACTGACATCAGGGGTATTCAGTCCATGTTTACATCATTCCTATGGTCAGGGAAAAAACCTAGGGTGGCCCTATCCAAGCTAATGTTGCCCAGATGTCAAGGGGGTTTGAACATCCCAAACATACAGCTGTATAACCTGGCTTGTCTATTCAGACACTGCTTAGATTGGACACACAAGACTCACTTTTATTCCAACCCTATTCTGGAACAGCAACTGGCTGGTGAATGGCCGTTGGTAAACTTGTTGCATACTAGGAGGCAGGCACTCCCACCCCATCTAAAACACTCACTGATGCTAAGAGACACCATGGTTACTTGGAAGGAGGTACGTAAGTTAGCCAAGAGACCATTCCTGGCTTCCAGAAGCTTGGAACTTAGGAGACACCCGGAATTCCCCTTAGGGGCGCAAAACAAAATGTTTAAGATCTGGAAATCCAGAGGAATACGCACATTTCTAGATGTGCTCCACATATCTGAGAAAAGATATCTGACGTTCCCAGAATTATGTGACAAATTTGGCCTTGATGGTTCCCAGTTTCTTGCCTATCAACAACTTATACATTTCTGTAGACAGAGACTGTTAGATGTCTCTAGCGAATGTACAAATCAATCTTGGCATTCTCATTAACGCGTGGTGATGCTAGATACTCTATCTCCCATATATATCTTGTCATGAGAGAATCAGCTGACTAAGAAGGTAGAGGCTGGCCTTTTCAAAAAATGGGGGAGGAAACTGAAGGAGTCCGTTGCCAGTGGAGGAAGTTTTGATGGGGTGGATGAGAGTTTGTAAGGCAGTGCCTTGTGAAAGGTGGAGAGAGTCACATTTCCGCCTCATGCACTTCAGCGATTTATGCATTCAACATTTCAAGAAGGATCCCAAAAGAAGGCTATTCAACAAAATGCCCGAAATGCGGTGTAGAGCAGGCAGACTTGTTATATTGTGTGTGGGAATGTACATCTGTTCAGACCTTCTGGAAATCGGTGTCTGATTGGATCAAGGGCACATGGGGGGAATCACTAGCCCACAGTCCTGGCACATTACTTTTCCATATTTTCGAAGATACCGCTAAACCTCAGGTTGATTGTTGATGTGGCTCTGCTGATATCTCTCCGTGGCCTTCTAAATTGTTGGCTCAAACCTAACACCCCTCAAATTAGTGAACTGGTTTCCCAGATGTCTCACTTCATGTAAATAGACAAACTTGATACGGAGCATCAAAAAGAGAAAAAAACAAAGGGATTCTTCCGTAAATGGCAGACCTTCATTGAAAAACATCTCCCACGGAGAGATATCACGGTACTAATGACATCCTTTAGGTATACAGAATGGTACTCAAAGGCAGTGTTGACTGGGAGCATTGGGAGATTATCAGGTGATACCTGGGAGTCAATTTCGGTGTCACTACCCACGTAAATTAATTCCGGCTGACTCAGTTTGGTATACTATGGGAGGGGGGAGTAGGAACAGACATCCTTTAGGGTGGGGTGGGAGGGTTATGGAGGGAGGGAGGGAGGGGTGGGGGTTACTGTTTACTTATATTTTTTTTCTTTCTGCACGTGTTCTGCACTGATCACTCTACCTCGATGTATATGCAATATGTCTATATTCTTGTAATATGTGATGTATTACTTTTTTTTACTCATCAATATGTGACGTGCAGTGAAATTGTCATGTAAGAGGATTTATTATAAATAAAATAAAATAAATATGTTTAAAAAAAACAAAACATGAGTAGTATTATTATTGTAATTGTGGCTGCATATTAAGCCTCTGATGTTGAATTATAACCATTTTGCCTGTGGCCGTGATACACTACGTTTTTGAACCAAAGGAACACGTGACATATGAACAGATAATTGATGCTTGTCCTACTATACAGCAGGTCTCTTTGGTTCAGGTGTTGCCAACAATGTTACTGTAATTGTGGTTCTATATCAAGTCTCTGTAGCCGTATTATAGCGACATAATTGTATATTAACTATCTATATGTTGCATCATTTATAGTGACCACTATACTCTACTACCTAGAGGTGTCTAGTGACCACTATACTAGGAGAGAAAAAGACATCCTTGTTTATCCTTTCCTCCTTTTATGCTCATCTCTGTGGTGTGGGATATTCTGTTGTTTGCTGGATTTATTTCCCCTGAGGAGCCCTATACCAATCGGGCGAAACGCGTTGGAACAACTAGTCTAGAATTGTCATCTTGACACTCTAGCTACTTTCTACATTTTTTCTGTATAATCTTCCATCATCTGCACTGGTTATGTATAGGTGATTCAGTTATGTCCACACGGGGGTGTGTATCACTAGATTTTTTGTTTTTTGTACATTATAGATCAGTCCGGACCTTCAGCTTGGAATAGCCCCCATAATCATCTGTCCTAGGGCTTTCCAGGGACCTTCAGGAGGCACGAGACACGGGATCACCCTTGTCAGGGCGGCAATTCCGTTTGAAGGCAGGGCCACCAGAATAGGGTGAGCATTAGGGATATTGCCCCAGTTATTTCATCATAACTGTACCTGGCTGCCCTTCCTGCCATTAAGGAGATAATCGATATATAGGTTTTGATTTGATTTCTCTTTATTTTTGTTCATACTTAAAGGGTCCATTCTTTTAATAGTTACTATTAAAGGCTATATTTTAGAATAATGGTTATCCTGTGACGTTTGTTTATAAATTGACCTGATTCTACTATACTCCCTCGAACAGGGTTATGTTCATTCTGTGACTCACCTGTGAACATAACCAACTTCAAGGACCTCCCCCCGCCACAAACGCACAGACTTGACCTCTTAAAGGGGTTGTCCAAGTTATATTTATTGATGACCTATCCTCAGGATAGGTCATCAATATCAGATTGGAGGGGGTCTGACACCCAGCACCCCCTCCGATCAGCTGTTTGAAGAGAAGGCGTGCGCGGTGTCAGCGCTGCCTCCTCTTCACTGTTTACCTTCTAGCCGTTGCATCTACAGTGGTGAGCAGGTGTAATTACACCCAAGCCTTCCTATTGAAATGAATGGGACGGCTTGGGTATAATTATACCTGCACACCACTGTAGATGCAACAGCTAGAAAGTAAACAGTGAAGAGGAGGCAGCGCTGACACCGCGCATGCCTTCTCTTCAAACAGCTGATCGGAGGGGGTGCTAGGTGTCGGACCCCCTCCGATCTGATATTGATGACCTATCCTGAGGATAGGCCTGGCCATAAAACGAGCCATGGTCCTATTCACACCCTCCACTGATCTGGCACTCCTCCAAACCCTCCTTGGGACTATATCGGACCAAACGGTCACCAACCTCGGAAACAAAGCCCATAACCGCAACAGGTCAAACTTAACATCCCAAAGTAGTTCCCGAAATGGCCGTGCTGCCAAATTGTTACCACCCACATGCAGCACTAACACATCAGCTGCCCTATCCTGCCTGACAAAACGATGCACCTCTGGCAACACCCCAGCCTAAACCATACCCCTGCGCCCCAACCACCTTACCACCACTGCCGATTGTAGGAAACCCAATTGCTGACCTTCCGGTCGAACCGCTGCCCAGACAGCCCCCCAAAAGACATAAGAATGTCCAAGAATCCACACTAGGGCTGGAACTGCACCTGTAACGAGAAAACAACGCAAAGAACAATCCTGCCGACAAACCCACAACCACTCTAAAGCCCCCTTCCTTTTACATTCGATTTACCCGGATATACAACCTGAAACAAATCGACGCCCAATGCGCTTGATAACCTCATCACTTAACCCCCCAACGGGCCGCCTCCGTCGCCGCTCCAATCCGAAACGAATGACTTGAATGCCCCGCTTGACCCAGTCCCAACCTCTTTAAACATTTTGAAAAAACTGCAGCAGACTGGAAACGAGATAAAAACGACCCATCATTATGCACTAACAATGGTAAAACCCCCATCCTCATTTCCGACCCATATTCCCTCATACATTGCACAGGGCACATAGCACAACGCGGAATGCCGAACACCACTACTCGCCGCCCTCTACTCTCCACATCCGTCTTCGAGCAACAAATGATGAATTCCACCCTATCGTGGAACAAATCCATGTCCTCCCTGACCAACCCTCCCACCCGAATAACCGTCGGACAGACCAATTCGCCTAAGGGTAACGCCCCCAAAAAAGAAAGTTACCTAAATAACCGCTCCTCCCAGGCTGAACTACAAACCTCCTTTAACTGTTCACCCAACTCCAAAAGCAACGCAAACACCGGCCTCCTACAATCTTCACCTACCCTTAAACTACGCCAACCTTTTAACGCCCTAATGACCAAAAAGGACTTTGTAAAGCCCGTCAACTTGAACCTAAAGGCCAACCCTGCTATACAACTATTAATTTTACCCACTGACCAACCCTCTTCTCTACAATTATCTACAATGAATAACAACGGAACCTCCAATTCTTCATTCCCAACACCCAATCTAACACACCAGTCCTCCCAATACTCATCTGCACAGACGCTTGTATCCATTCAGAACGGTCCGTTTGCATTATTCTTTTTTTTTTCAAAGTCTAAGTCAAAACGGATCCGTCCTGACTTGCATTGAAATGTCAACGGGGGACGGATCCGTTTTCAATTGCACCATATTGTGTCAGTGAAAATGGATCCGTCCCCATTGACTTACATGGTAAGTCAGGACAGATCTGTTTGGAGGCCTTTTTTTTTGCAAGCAGCATTTTGGTGTCCGCATCCACAGCAGAATTGAGGCGGAACAGAGCCAAACTGATGCATTCTGAACGGATCCTTATCCATTCAGAATGCATTGGGGCTGAACTGATCAGTTTTGAACCGTTTTTGAGATCCCTGAAACGGATCTCACAAATGGAATACAAAACGCCAGTGTGAAAGTCGCCTAAACCATAGTGTAATGGTAACTCTTCTGTCTGCCATAGAGAAAATCTGGGGTTCAAATCACAATGAAGATTGTAAAATAATTTATTTAGTAAAAGTCTGTGTCCTGGCAGAGGGCCCCTCCACCAACCCATATCGAGCACAGCTTCATTAATATTCACTGGACTGTCGGGCCCCTGAGTGCAGTACCTCCAATACTGCGCTGATGGCAGCCCTGGGTTACTGACATCCACTCCAATCTCCAGAATGGGGTCCCTGAATTGAAGGAGAGAACACTGCACTTGTGCAGCATGCTCCCCATTCATCGCTATGGGAAAAAAACGAGCGACCGCACTTGGCTGTTTTTGGAAGTCCCATAGAGGAGATTGAACCACGCAAGAGAGGCCACTGCTATAATACTTCTGAAAATAGCCAAGTATGCGCTCAGCTATTTTCAGAACACCCCCAGCGGTAAAAGGAGGGTGACCACACATGCACGACTGCTATCGTACTCTGATAGCAGTTCTTTCCTTGCCATCTGAAGTCTCAGAGCCAAATGTTCTATGAACCTGGGCCTAGATGGCATTAGCTTTTACACAAACATCTCATCTCTTGCTCTGCTCAGACTAGACTGACTAACTAGGGGGTAGAACCAGTCCAGCTCCTGGTAACCTAAACAGTTTGCCAATTTGTCAACAGTTAGGTTGTCCATACAGTGCTATTAAGTGCATACACCTTATAATTCACAACATTTAACTCGGTAACATTTCTTCAACTCTTATAGTAGCAATTAGCCCTTTGCAGTAGTCCTTCAGTGGTACTGCAGATGTACACATATGATATCATATGATCACTCCTCAAATGCACAATGCTATCCCATACAATGTCTACCTCACCCGTAAAATGCTGGCAACGAGAAGCAGGGGACCTTAAATTGATTTGCTTGTGCACCTGAACACATTACCAGTTGGGATCAAGGTTTTCTCCAAGGACAGTTATGGATTACAGCCATCCTCCTGCCAACCCATGTAATCACCTTGCTTGGTTAATGAGGTTGAAAAAGACTCAAGTGCAACCTATTATTCTGAAGTTTTGATCAAGAAGAAGGCACAACCAAGCCCTATGAGGCACATACCAGCTGCTTCATGTGAAGAGGAAAAAATTCCTAAATCCCTGAATCCTAAATCTTTATCTGACACAACTTGTGATATTCTGCTTCTCAAGAAAAGAATCAAGGCCCCCCTTCAGTTTGATCAAAGTTTTATCCATCAAAATCTGATTTTGATGTGGCAAAGTCTCACTGATCTTATAGTAAAGAAGCACATGTATGGTGAAGGTGATGTGTCCCGTGATCCACTGTTGTGCTGCATCCGGGACATATTATCGCTGTGGCCAATCATCAAAAGCACACGTGACCCCCCATCAAATTGGATGTTCATAAGTGGGACCAGAGTGGGACAGTGGGGGACCGAAGAAGCCGGAACCCTGCGGTGGGGAGCAAGTAAGTATGCTTCCCTCCACAGGGCCAGCAAAGTGGGGGTTCTGGCTGAATTGTTCCCGAAGGTGGATAACCTCCTTTAACCTGTCTTATAGTTCATCAGTTAGGAATACTGCAAAGTGGTAGTGCTTGGCTACTAGTCAATTCTCCAATTTAGGCTACTTTCACACTAGCGTTTTGGCTTTCCGTTTCTGAGATATGTCATTGGCTCTCAAAAGCGGTCCAAAATGGATCATTTTTGCCCTTATGCATTCTGAATGGAAAAGGATCTGCCCAGAATGCATAAGTTTGCCTCCGTTCAGTCACCATTCCGCTCAAGAGGCGGACACAAAAACTCTGCCTGCAGCCTGTGGTGCAAAGCAAGACGGATCTGTCCTGGCACACAATGTAAGCCAATGGGGACAGACCCGTTTTCTCTGACACAATAGAAAACTGATCCGTTCCCGATTGACTTTCAATGGTGTTCATGACGGATCCGTCATGGCTATAGAAGACATAATACAACCAGATCCGTTCATGACGGATGCATGTGGTTATATTATGGTAACTGAGGCGTTTTTGCAGATCCATGACAGATCCACAAAAAACGCTAGTGTGAGTAGCCTTAAGTAGACACTGACACATTTTATTGGGGTTCCTTCATAGAACAGAAATCTGTGTACATTGGCCCACATTTACTAATACGGTCTCAGGGTACGGCCACACGGTCTGGTTTCCTGGTGCAGTTTTAGAAGCCAAAATCAGAAGTGGATCATAAAGGAGAGAAAGTATAAAGAACAAATACATCTCCTCTTTATTGAATTCACTCTTGGTTTTGGCCTCCAAAACTGCATCAGAAAACCTGACCATGCGGCCGTACCCGAGGACAGACAACCTTAAACTGCACCAGATTTATCACAATGGCTGATGCTGAATGATGGATCTGTAGATTGGCTTACCTATCTTTACACCAACAAAAAGCCACAGCTCTTTTCACTAAGCCAAGCCCTCTTGTTGGAAGGGAAGTAAAAAAGATTCTAAAAATGTGGCACAAAGCACATATGCCAGTTTTTGAATTAACGCCTTGTAAGTTCTTCTTTTAGATTTAGCAGAACCAGCAGTTTGCAAATAGGAAATAGGCAAGAGGTTTCACATACAGAAGCCCTTTAAGCCAGTTAAACAGATACACATAGAGACCGCGCAAACCTCGTTCTATCTACAATATAGCAGAAAAAAAAGCAGCAGTAGGAATAATTGTTTTACTCGGTGAAAGCCTAGAGGAAGTGGTTTCTTAACATGAACTAACCAGAAGTAGCAACCAGCATTACACATTGTGACTATGAAGGTCTCTTTTATACTAAACAGTTCAGGAAATGAGAACATCTGCATACAACCTGCAAGTATGAAATTCAGGTACTTCCATCATGTGTGGGAGGCTAGAGAGTATAATGATACAAAACTTTCCATATCCTGAAATAGTGAAATTGTCGGTCTTTCAATTTCTTTGATGAATCTGCTAAGATTGCAAACAAATTCCATAGTATAAAGTAAAATGAAAAGGGTTGCCCAATCTTGTACTTTTAAGTCTGAGATGGGAATAACAACCGTAAGCACCGGCCCAGGGGGGGCCAGAATTATGGAAAGATCTGAGTAGTCGGCACTGCACTGTTTGCCTAACTCCCATAAGTAGTGAACGGGATCTACGCAAACAGCATAGGACAGCAGGATTGCTTGAGTTTTCAAGGGCCCATCGTCGATTCCCATTGCTGCAAGGGCCAATGCCCTCTGGATTGATAGCTCCTCCTATGTCTCACTGTAAAACAGCCATGTGTCCTTATGTCACTTTCTCTGCTCCCTTGCACAAGATGTGAGATAAAGGGACACATATACTATGCATGCTATGGCAGTGTACTGTTCTAGGGGGGTTAGGAAGGAAGGTGCTACAACTCATACACTATGTTGATAAAGTACAGTGACTTATCAGGATGGGGTTTGTTGGACATTCTGAGAATGCTATACCAGGTCTAAGAAAGTGAAGGCAATGGTCTGGGAAAACAGGTATCGGTCGCCCAGCAGATTGCATACCTCCCAACTTTTGAAAAGAAGGAAGAGGGACATTATGTGTGGTGCGCGCTGCAGCAATTATTTTATGCACTAGGCCACGCCTCTAATTCCACACAAAATATGAGTAAACACCTAACCCCACCCAGTCCCCTAAATGCCCCACATTGTAATTATTCCCCCTTTATGCCACCACACAGTAGCTTTGCCAGCATTATGCCTCCTTCACAGTAGTTATGATCAGATATGAGCCCCCTCTCAGTAGTGATGCTCAGATATGTGCCCCTCACAGTAGTTATAACCAGATATGTGCCTTCTCACAGTAGTTATTCCCACATATGTGACCCTAACAGTAGTGATGCCAGATATGTACCCCCTCTCAGTAGTTATGGCCAGATATGTGCCCCTTCACAGTAGTGATGCTTAGATATGTGCCCCTCACAGTAGTTATGCCTAGTTATGTGCCCACTCACAGTGATATGCCCAGCTGTACCCCCTCACTGTAATATACTCAGCTGTGCCCTTCACTGTAATATTCCTAGTAAAGTGCCCCCTTCACAGGCAGTAAAAAAAACAAGAACTCCACATACTCCTTGTTCCCCAGCAGCAGCAACACCAACAGCAGGACACACGGAGCTTCCAGCCAGCTCCACCCCCTGCCCAGACCTGCAGCATGGACAGCAGATGGGGGGAGCCGAAGGCGGCTCTTGCTTCATCATTGCAGACAGCTGTCTCTGCATCCTATAGAAGCAGGGACAGCTGCCAGAAAGCGGGACATTCCTCCTCCATACCGGAACCGCGGGACAGCCGCTGAAATCCGGCACTGTCCTGCCGGATCCAGGACGGTTGGGAGGTATGAGATTGCATTGTGCGTGGTGAAACCACGGATTTGTGTGCCTCAACCTGTGAGCTGGCTGAGACAGACATGGAAAGCAAGAACAATATTGATCTATGTCAGGCAAAGCTGCCATAGACCTTTTGTAAAGTCTGGTAGGGGGTCTTCTTTTTATGGAGTGAAAGGCAGGTTGGAGGTGGGACTCTACACTCCATCCCAGGATTTTCTTTAGCTCACAGCTGTGGGTCATGTGGCTCGTTAGGAGCCTGATATAATATATAATTAGGGCTTACATGCAAGACACCAACAGAGAAATGTATTTGGAGACTGCTTTCCTACACCAAATCTTTATTTAGGAGGAAGTGGTTAGAAGGTAATAGAGAATATATTTGTAACACCCTGGAGTGGTGTGACCACTCCTACACCCTGCTACTATCTGTAATAGTCTAACACCAATGTCATGCTTGTATTTATTTCCAGGTCCTTCTCAAGTGTGCATTGATTTTATTGTTATGCAGTTGTTATGTTCATGTAATATGCCTGGTTTACCAGCAGGTGGCAGCGTATATGGCAGAGAGAGAGAGATCTCTAGATAGAATGGAACTAACCATTCCATTCTCCCCCCTTTTGGTAGAAGTGGGCCAGTCCTGCTTCCTACCAGAAGGGAGGGGGTTGCAGTTCTAGATTATTCCAGTTTAGACTCCATATTGGAGCTGAGAAGACATGAAAGATATAGCAGCCAGAGGAAAGTTTTCTTCGGCTGGAGCAGGAGCCACCAAAGGGAAGTAGCTTGTAGCGCACCTGGACTCCATGCTAATTTAATTTACTAAATGTTTACTAAATGTCAGGAGGGGGCTAACAGCCCAAAGCACCCCAATCCAAGGATACCAGAACTGACCAGTAACCAGACCTAAGCAGAGTTCAGCACAGCAGAGAGAAAGAAAGCAGAGTTATCACGTTTGCCTGCCAGTTTATACCAAAGCCTGCTGGAACCAAGAGAAAGCCTAAATATAAGAAAAGCCTGAATATTGCGTGGAATCAGGTTTACCCAAGTAAAGCTGCTGTTAAAGTTTATCAAGGTCTGGACTCAAGTTATTCTTCATCCCCTACCTCAACAATCCCCACTTTATTTGCTTCGGAGCCTAAGCCTGGAGTCCCGCTGTATCCAGGTAGGAGCACTGTGACACATATAGGCCGCATCACACCACTCAGACTTCCACAAAACGTGGGACGTGATAGGGCCCTGCAGGAAGGCTTGTTGCATATTTTCTATTAGATACTTGAGCTAGTGTATGCTAAATTTGCCAAAATGACCCAAACAATTCTAGTGGCCAATTCATCTTTCTGCTGTATTATAGTTTCTTGAGTCTAACTAATGTACTTTTCATTTGTACATGCTGTGACTAAGGGTACTGTCACACTTGCGTTAAAGTTTCCTGGTATTGAGTTCCGTCCTTGGGGCTCAATACCAGAAAAAAATGATCAGTTTTATCCTCATGCATTCTGAAAGGAGAGCATTCTGTTCAGTATGTATCAGTTCAGTCCCTCTTACGTTTTTTGGCCTGAGAAAATACCGCAGCATGCTGCAGTTTTCTCTCCGGCCAAAAATCCTGAACACTTGCCGGAACGCTGGATCCAGCATTAATTTCCATTGAAATGCATTAATCCCGGATCTGGACCCAAGTGTTCCGGCAAAACGGATCCGGTTTTGCGGTCTGCACATGCGCAGACCTTTAAAAATGAGGAAAAAAATAAATACCGGATCAGTTTTTCCGGATGACAACAGGAAAGACGAATCTGGTATTGCAATGCATTTGTGAGACGGCGCCGCATCAGTTTTCTGGATCCAGCAGGCCATTCCGTCAATGGAACTGCCTGCCGGAATCCTCTGCCGCAAGTGTAAAAGTACCCTAACACATTGTTAATGTATATGGTTTGCACACTAGTCCCAGAGAGGGAGGAGGAGGGCTGTATCCATGGTAAATATATGTTACTTCATTGTTGTTTAAAAAAAAAAAAAAGAAAATCAATAAAAATAAAAGAAGAAAGATGGCTTCATCAAGTTAACAAGAAGGGCAGAACTGATTCAGCAGCAGTAGCCCATGTGCCTTGTGGTCCATGAACTATTGCTTGTGTCTTATTTTTACTCTTAAAATTCCATTGAATTAGGGGAACCAACTGGGCAGTTTCCTGGGGAACCTTCTTAAGGGCACATGCACACGACCGTATGTATTTTGCGGTCCGCAAAACACGGATCCACAAAAAATACAGATGACGTCCGTGTCCTTTCCGTATTTTGCGGAACAGAACAGCTGGCCCCTAATAGAACAGACCTATCCTTGTCCGTAATGCAGACAATAATAGGACATGTTCTATTTTTTGGGGGAACGGACTTACAGAAACGGAATGCACACAGAGTCACTTCCGTTTTTTAGAACACCCATTGAAATGAATAGTTCTGCATACTGTCCGCAAAACAACCCAGAGCGGACAGGGAAAGAAAATAATTTGTGTGCATAAGACCTAACTCTAGCCCTGAGGATAATCCACACAGTGGTGTCACACACTGAACAAAACACGAGAAAAAGAAATCAGTGATCACAAATCAGTCATTACAATGTGACAGTAGTGAGAATATGGCTCTGTTAGAACCTCAGTTACGTGAAGTACATGAATGCCTCAATGCAGGGATAATGACAGCGACGTCATATATAAGGATTAATGTGCACAGTATGAAGACAGCAGAAGAAAAATGAACACAGTAAGGTCGCAGAATATGGATAATGCACAGCTAAGGAACAATGTACATAATAATACCATTCACCAATATTCACAGATTATTGAGAATAATGCCACTGAACCAAAATAATGCACACAGCGATGTCACAATAGAGTAATAATAGACACAATGATTCAACTAAACAGAAATAATGTCCCAGCAGGGGAATAACGCACCCGGGCAAATCATAAAACGAGGATCATACAACAGCAATGCCAGACACAGAACAAACATACTGCACACAGTGATGTCACTGCATAGGAAGAATAATGATAATGAAAGCACAGTGCAGCAATAATCTGGCTCTTGACCAGTCCATGCCTTACACATGGAACATGCAGACTTGGCTTACTTCAATGATAACAGCTGATTGCCTGGGGTTAGAAAAGCCTTAAGAGATGCCTATATGCATCAGGTAAATGTCAGATGAATCCGTCAATTTTGATGGGATCAGTCAGCTATCTAGTACAGTCCTGATCAAAAGTTTAAGACCACTTGAAAAATGGCAAAAAAAATCCAAGTAGAGCTTCAACATGCAACAAGAAGAAATGGGAGTGAGACAAAACATTTTTTGAGCATTCAATTTAATGAAAACAACGACTAAACTGAAACAGGCTGTTTTTCAGCTGATCAAATGTTTAGGTCCACACCTCCAGAAAAAAACTAAACCCCCCCAAAACAGAAATCCAACTTCCAAACATGAACTCAGTAATGAGTAGCTCCGCCGTTATTGTTGATCACTTCAAAAATTTGTTTCGGCATGCTTGATGCAAGCATTTCCATGAGGTGAGTGGGAACATTTCTCCAAGTGGTGAAGACGGCCGCATGAAGGCCATCTACTGTCTGGAACTGTTGTCCATTTTTGTAAACTTCCCTTGCCATCCATCCCCAAAGGTTCTAAATTGGATTTAGATCAGGGAAACACGCAGGATGGGCCAAAAGAGTGATGTTATTCTCCTGGAAGAAGTCACTTGTCCTGCGGGCATTGTGTACTGTAGCGTTGTCCTGTTGAAAAACCCAGTCGTTACCACACAAACGAGGGCCCTCAGTCATGAGGAATGCTCTCTGCAATATCTGGACATAGCCAGCGGCTGTTTGACGCCCCTGCACTTCCTGAAGCTCCATTGTTCTACTCTAGGAAAAAGCACCCCAGACCATTATGGCGCCCCCTCCACTGTGGCACGTAGAAAACATCTCAGGTGGGATCTGCTTGTCATGCCAGTAACGTTGGAAACCATCAGGACCATCAAGGTTAAATTTTTTCTCATCAGAGAATAAAACTTTCTTCCACCTTTGAATGTCCCATGTTTGGTGCTCTCTTGCAAAGTCCAAACAAGTAGTTCTGTGGCGTTCAAGAAGACGAGGTCTTTGAAGACGTTTTTTGTTTTTGAAGCCCTTCAGTCTCAGATGCCGTCTGATGGTTATGGGGCTGCAGTCAGCACCAGTAAGGGCTTTAATTTGGGCCGAGGATCGTCCAGTGTCTTGACGGACAGCCAATTGGATCCTCCGGCTCAGTGCTGGTGACATTTTTTTAGGTCTTCCACTTTACTTTTTTGTTCCATTACCCTCAGGGTCATTTAAGAAATTCCAAATGACTGTCTTACTGCGTCCCACCTCAGCAGCGATGGAGTGCTGTGAGAGACCCTGCTTATGCAGTTCAACAACCCGACCACGTTCAAAAAGGGAGTTTTTTTGCCTTTGCCATCACAACGAAAATGACAATGAATCCACATCTTTGCACAGGTTTGGCCTTTTAAAGCAGCGGTTCCCAACCTAGGGGTCGCGACCCCTTTGGGGGTCGATCTGCCCTTTCCGGGGGGTCGCCTGAGGCTTCCTATTGTGGGGCGCCCGTGTAGCGTTATACTACCCTACCTCGTGAGCAGTGGCGTCGCCAGGGGGGGGCCAGAGGGAGCCACGGCCCCCCCTACATCATGCTGCGCCCCCCCATGTGCCCCAACTAAAATGCCCCCCGTTCCCGCCCCCCAAGTGAGCCGCCGCCGCCGCAGTCAAGCACAGGGAGATGAGCACTTCCATTGCGCTCATCTCCCTTGTAATCTGCCTGTGCTGCGGCGGTGCAGGGGAGGGAGAGGTGTGTCCCCTCCCCTTCCTCTGATAGGCTGCCGGCGCACTAGGCCGGCAGCCTATCAGAGGCCGGGGCAGGCAGTGCGATGACGTAATCACGCCGCCTGAGCCTTACAGCACGGGACACAGGCCAGAAGAGGCCTGCATCGCATCGCTGACACTGAGGTAAATATAAGTGTTTATTTTATTTTATTACAATACTGGCACATGATGATGATGATGATGATGGGGGGACTTAATACTGGCTGGCACATGATGATGATGGGGGGGGACTTAATACTGACTGGCACATGATGATGATGGGCGGGGGGACTTTATACTGGCACATGATGATTGGGGGGGGCGACTTTATACTGGCACATGATTGGGGGGCGACTTAATACTGGCACATGATGATGATGGGGGGACGGGGGCTTCAATACAAAATTTCATTTATTTGTAATTAGAAATAAATATTTGACAATATATAACATTTTGTCTTTGTGATTAATTACTCTGCTTTAATTATGATCAATTTGTAGCAATAAAAATACATCCTGCATATCAGATATTTACATTACAATTCATAACAGTAGCAAAATTAGTTATGACGTAGCAAGGAAAAAAATGTAATGGTTGGGGGTCACCACAACATGAGGAACTGTATTAAGGGGTCACGGCTTTAGAAAGGTTGAGAACCACTGTTTTAAAGGCATGTGGTCCTAAAATTTGGATCAGCTAAAAAACAGCCTGTTTCAGTTTAATCTTTATTTTCAATTAATTGAATGCTCAAAAAATGTTTTGTCTCACTCTCATTTCTTCTTGTTGCATGTTAAAGCTCTACTTGGAACCTTGTTAAGATCCAACAATGTAAAATATGATTTTTTGCCATTTTTCAAGTGGTCTTAAACTTTTGATCAGGATTTCAGCTCCCTCACTAGCATACGTTTCAGCTCCCTTCCTGATGTAGATTTCAGCTCCCTCGCTGGCATAGGTTTCAGCTCCCTTCCTGATGTAGATTTCAGCTGGCTTAGTTTTCAGTTCCCTCGCCGGCGTACATTTCAGCTCCCTCGCCGGCGTACATTTCAGCTCCCTCGCCGGCGTACATTTCAGCTCCCTCGCCGGCGTACATTTCAGCTCCCTCGCCGGCGTACATTTCAGCTCCCTCGCTGGCAAAGATTTTGGAAGAGCCAAAGTTATGTAGTTTGGTACTTTCTCTAGCAGGCCATGCAACAGACTTGCTGGAATAGATTTCAGCTCCCTTCCTGAGGTAGATTTCAGCTCCCTTCCTGAGGTAGATTTCAGCTCCCTCGCTGGCGCACGTTTCAGCCATTGGCGTGGAAAATGATAAATGAGCCACCCGCTTCCCCGCCCACACCACACTCCCTTTTCTCACCACAGGGAGAAGTCGCATATTTTTCCACAAAATGGCATGCGACAAAATCTGTAACATATACGTAACATATATCTGTTAATAAATGTCCCCCTGAATGTGTACATAAAACAGGAAACTCTAAGTTCAATATACCTATTTTCTGAAAGATTACTGGACCATACAATTCTATGGTAGGTTGAGATGAGATCTGATTCCAGACAGACAATGGAGTTGGGCTATTTTCGTCAACACCCAATACACCTTGTGAACATGATACTTGCTGAATGTTCCTGAACAGCACAATAAATCACACACAATAACCATGGAATTAAGCAATTAACCCTTTGGCTTCAATACATTATGACTGGTCCCTAAAGGTGTAGTCTCACAATAACAACAGCAGACCAGCTATACAGTGCGGTCTTCATTAGTTAAATAAGAGGAAGCTGTGGCCTAATTGGCAGCGCGGTTTTTGACTGCAGCGCGTCCGCGCCCCGAACAGCTCAAAATTGTGCCATGTGGTTCTACCCTTTAAATGGCCATAGAAAAAAACAAAGTGGCCCCCATGTTGTAGGCGGATCCATATTGACAGAAGGCGGGGCAACACAAGTAAAACACAAAAGGGGTTGGTCAGTACATCCCATCCAAATGCGCAGGTGCACGCTGCTGTGACTGGAAACATAAAACAAAACAACATATAATGCAACAGCTCTCTGCGAGCCAAATAAAGTACAAAAATATATTGTAATGCTAATGCTATGCTAATAAAGTAGAGATGCTTGGCAAATACATTTTGTACAAAATTATTTGAGGCCGTCTGCTGCACGTCAAGGCGATGTCACGAGGGTGTCAAGAGCCACGCCTGACTCCGTTGTACCCGGGGTCAGGAGGTCGCAGCGGTTGGCTGCACGCTCTATGTCAGATAGGGAAGTTTCCTTATTGTAGCTTTCTGGGTTTGCTTTACAAACCCTTTTGGCTCACTCAGGGATCCGTAGCTCCTTCTCTCAGCTGTTCCTTGTCCAGCACTCCCAATCCTCCTTATATTCCCCTCTCACACTTCTCTGGTTGCCAGATATAGAGCTTCCTGCCTGGACATCTATTCTGACCCACTGGAGCTGTGTTGCTGCGTTCTCTGAGTGTTGCCTTAGAACGCTACCCTCCGGATCCCTGTTGGACCTTTGTGGACAATTGTTGCCGTCCACCTGGGTGTTTGTGTTTGTCTGTGTTTGTCTGTCCTCTCCCTGGTGTTTCCCTCTTAGTGCAGTGGTGAGGACTAGCGATCCCACCGGCCCGTTCATTATCTAGGGCTCATTTCAGGGAAAGCCAGGGTTTAGGCACGTGATCGCCGCACGGGTGAGGAACCCGTCTAGGGACGACAGGGCAGGCAGGTACCAGCTGTAAGGTGAGTTAGGGGTCACCACCTTTCCCTCTCCCTTGTGCAGGGCTTTCCCTGTTTTCCTCCCTGTGTGTGTTGCCGGTCATTACATTATATCTGGCCCTTATTTTTGTGTAGGTAAAAAAAATAATCCAGTATGGATCCAATTGCTGCTCTGTCCGAACAATTTCATGGCCTGTCTTTGGAGGTGGCAGGATTGAAGGCGTCGGTCCTCCAGCAACAGCAGCAATTACAACAGACCGCAAGCCCAGCGGTTGCTACTGGTAACCAGGTTGTTGCGGAACCCAAGGTCCCTCTCCCTGACAGATTTTCTGGGGGAAGGGACAAGTTTTTGACGTTCCGTGAGGCCTGTAAACTATACTTTAAACTGCGTCCTTACTCCTCTGGTAATGAAGAACAGCGGGTGGGTGTTGTTATTTCCCTGCTGCAGGGGGACCCGCAGTCCTGGGCGTTCTCTTTCCATACTGATTCCCAGGCTCTTCGGTCAGTGGATGAGTTTTTCGGGGCCTTGGGTCTCATATATGACGACCCTGACGAGTCGCACTGGCTGAATCAAAATTACGGAGACTCCTACAAGGAGAGCGGCCGGTAGAGGAGTATTGCTCTGACTTCCGTAGGTGGGCTACGGATACCCAATGGAACGACCCGGCTCTCAGGAGTCAGTTCTGCTCTGGGTTATCCGAAAGGGTTAAGGATGCGCTTGCATTGTATGAGACCCCCTTTTCCCTTGATGCAGTTATGTCCCTTTCTATCCGTATAGATAGACGCCTTAGGGACAGGTTGAAAAAACCGGAGCCATTGATAACCCCTCCCAAGCAGCAGTTAGTCGGTACGGACATAGACGAGCCTATGCAGCTAGGAGGAACTACTCATCAGGCCCGTCCTCCTGAGGCTCGCCGTAGGCGTGGGGTTTGTTTTTTTTGTGGGGAGAGGGGTCATTTCATTAACGTCTGTCCTTCTTTCCTCAGAAACAAAAAAAACGTCGGAAAACTACTAACCCCAGGCTGTGTGGAGGATGTCAGCCGGGGGGTATACGTTTCCTCCATACGTACATCGCAATTTTTGTTGCCAGCGGTTATTGTTTTTGGTGATAAGACAGAGACTGTTTCTTTCTTTCTAGACAGTGGAGCAGGGGTAAATTTGATAGATGCCCATTTTGCCCGCACTATGGGTTTGTCTCTCTGTACGTTACAGAGACCTATTCCCATATTTGCTATAGATTCTGCTCCTCTGTCTCAGAGAAACCTCACCCACATCGTTCATAATTTACACCTTCGGGTAGGGGACCACCATAACGAGATGCTTTCAGGTTATGTTCTGGAGGGGCTTCCCACTCCGGTAGTGCTGGGTCTTCCCTGGTTGGTAGCGCACAATCCAGTGGTGGATTGGCAGGCCAGGGAGATATTGGAGTGGAGTGAGCCGTGCAGAGAAAATTGCTTAAATAGCAATTGCTTAGTCGCCTCCATAACTACCCTACCTACATTTGTTTCGGACTTTGAGGACGTTTTTTCTGAAAAGGGTTGTCAGAAGTTACCACCTCATCGTCCTTATGATTGCCCGGTTAACCTCATTCCCGGCGCAAAATTACCCAAGACCAGGTTATATAATCTTTCAGGTCCAGAGAGACAAGCCATGAAGGATTATATCTCCGAGAGTTTGGCTAAGGGACACATCAGACCCTCTTCTTCACTCGTGGCTGCAGGGTTTTTCTTTGTTAAAAAGAAAGATGGGGGCCTGCGTCCTTGCCTAGATTTTCGTGAATTAAATCGGATAACCATCCGAGACCCATACCCTCTTCCTCTCATTCCTGACCTGTTTAACCAGATTGCGGGTGCTAGGTGGTTCTCCAAACTCGATCTTAGGGGGGCCTACAATCTGATTCGTATCAAGGAGGGGGATGAGTGGAAGACAGCTTTTAACACCCCTGAGGGGCATTATGAAAATCTAGTTATGCCTTTCGGCCTGACCAATGCTCCTGCCGTCTTTCAACATTTCGTTAATGACATTTTTAGTCATCTAATCGGCAGGTTTGTGGTAATATACCTAGATGATATCTTAATTTATTCGTCTGATCTGAAAACACATGAGGAGCATGTCAGACAAGTACTACAGGTCCTACGGACGAATGAATTATATGCTAAAATTGAAAAATGTGTTTTTGCCGTTCAGGAGATACAATTCCTAGGTTATTATTTATCTGCGTCAGGTTTCCGTATGGATCCTAGGAAGGTCCAGGCAATTTTGGATTGGGATCTTCCTGAGAACCTCAGAGCACTACAACGGTTCTTGGGCTTTGCGAATTTCTATAGGAAATTCATTAAAAATTATTCGGTGATCGTAAAACCCCTTACTGACATGACTAGGAAGGGGACTGATTTTTCTAAATGGTCTGACGCCGCTAAAGTTGCTTTTTCCTCTCTAAAAGAGAGGTTTACCTCAGCACCTGTACTAGTCCAACCTGATGTCTCTCAGCCTTTTATTGTTGAAGTCGATGCATCAGAGGTGGGAGTGGGGGCTGTGCTGTCTCAGGGTCCGTCTCCTGGCAAATGGCGTCCTTGTGCTTTCTTTTCTAAAAAACTATCTGCAGCGGAACAGAACTACGATATTGGCAATAGGGAACTGTTAGCTATTAAACTTGCGTTTGAGGAGTGGCGTCACTTTTTAGAGGGGGCAGTCCACCCCGTCACTGTGTTTACGGACCACAAAAATCTGCTGTACCTCGAATCAGCTAAGCGTCTCACCCCTAGACAGGCTAGGTGGTCGCTATTTTTTACCAGGTTTAACTTTGTGATTACCTATCGTCCTGGGGTAAAGAATACCAAGGCTGATGCACTATCTCGTTGTTTCCCTGGAGGGGGTAATGTGAGTGATCCGGTACCCATTCTACAAAGAGGAGTAGTTGTCTCTGCGGTACACTCTGCCTTGGAGGGGAAGGTGTTAGAGGCCCAGGGGGACGCCCCGGTCTCTTGCCCTTCAGAGAAGTTGTTTGTACCGTTGAACCTACGTCTCGAATTATTAAAGGAACATCATAATTCGGCACTTGCTGGGCACCCGGGTAGTAAAGCAACCTTAGAGCTATTGTCTCGTCGTTTTTGGTGGCCAAGGTTGCGTCAGGATGTATTGGATTTTGTGTCTTCTTGTTCTACCTGTGCGCGCGCAAAAGTTTCACATACACGTCCTGCAGGGTCTCTATTACCACTCGTCATTCCCAATAGACCATGGACACATCTGTCTATGGATTTTATCACTGACTTACCTTTGTCTGCGGGTAAAACAGTGATTTTGGTAGTAGTGGACAGGTTTAGCAAAATGGCACACTTTATTGCGTTACCCGCACTACCTAATGCTAAAACTCTTGCTCAGGTATTCGTCAGTGAGATCGTGAAGCTTCACGGGGTCCCCTCCGATGTTGTTTCGGACCGGGGAACCCAGTTTATTTCTAAATTTTGGAAAGCTTTTTGTTCCCGTTTAGGGGTTCACTTGTCCTTTTCCTCAGCTTTCCATCCTCAGTCGAATGGACAGACTGAGCGTACCAACCAAAACCTGGAGACATATCTAAGATGTTTTGTGTCTGAAAACCAAGAGTTGTGGTCGTCATATTTACCGTTAGCTGAGTTTGCCATAAATAATCGCCGTCAGGAATCCACTGGCAAGTCACCTTTTCTTGGTGCATATGGTTTTCATCCCCAATTCTGTACTTTCAAAGAGGGGGGGTCTTCTGGGGTTCCCGAAGAGGAACGGTTTTCGTCATCTCTTTCATCAGTATGGCAGAAGGTGCAAGCTAACTTGAAAAATATGGGAGGTAAATACAAATGCATGGCTGATAAGAGACGGTCGCCAGGTCCGGACCTAGGAGTGAATGACTATGTGTGGTTGTCTACAAGGAATATCAAGTTGAAGGTTCCCTCTTGGAAACTGGGTCCTAGGTTTATTGGTCCTTACAAGATTGTAGCCATCATCAACCCCGTGGCTTTTCGCCTGGAGTTACCTCAGACTTTTAAAATCCATAATGTCTTTCATAAGTCGTTACTCAAAAAATATGTTCCACCTCTAGAACCATCACCGCTGCCACCCCCTCCTGTTGTCGTGGATGGTAGTTTGGAATTTCAGATATCCAAAATTGTTAATTCTCGTCGGGTCCGCCGCTCTCTCCAATATCTGGTGCACTGGAGAGGTTACGGTCCCGAGGAAAGAATGTGGGTTCCTGCGTCTGAGGTAAACGCCGACAGGCTAGTCCGGATTTTTCATGCCTCTCATCCTGAGAGACCTGGTCCTGAGTGTCCGGAGGCCCCTCGTAGAGAGGGGGGTACTGTCACGAGGGTGTCAAGAGCCACGCCTGACTCCGTTGTACCCGGGGTCAGGAGGTCGCAGCGGTTGGCTGCACGCTCTATGTCAGATAGGGAAGTTTCCTTATTGTAGCTTTCTGGGTTTGCTTTACAAACCCTTTTGGCTCACTCAGGGATCCGTAGCTCCTTCTCTCAGCTGTTCCTTGTCCAGCACTCCCAATCCTCCTTATATTCCCCTCTCACACTTCTCTGGTTGCCAGATATAGAGCTTCCTGCCTGGACATCTATTCTGACCCACTGGAGCTGTGTTGCTGCGTTCTCTGAGTGTTGCCTTAGAACGCTACCCTCCGGATCCCTGTTGGACCTTTGTGGACAATTGTTGCCGTCCACCTGGGTGTTTGTGTTTGTCTGTCCTCTCCCTGGTGTTTCCCTCTTAGTGCAGTGGTGAGGACTAGCGATCCCACCGGCCCGTTCATTATCTAGGGCTCATTTCAGGGAAAGCCAGGGTTTAGGCACGTGATCGCCGCACGGGTGAGGAACCCGTCTAGGGACGACAGGGCAGGCAGGTACCAGCTGTAAGGTGAGTTAGGGGTCACCACCTTTCCCTCTCCCTTGTGCAGGGCTTTCCCTGTTTTCCTCCCTGTGTGTGTTGCCGGTCATTACAGGCGATCTCTGTAAGACGGGAACCTAACACTAAGTTCTACCTGTTAAGTGCCATGACAGCGACCATGAAGTGACGTGCGGCAGACAGGCTCAAATAATTTTGTACAAAATGCATTTGCCAAGCATCTTTACTTTATTAGCATAGCATTGGCATTACAATATGTTTTTGTACTTTATTTGGTTCGCAGAGAGCTTGGGGCAACACAAGTAGGCAGGGCCAACAAATGTAGGCAGGGAAAACAGAAGAAGGCAGGGCCAACAAATGTAGGCAGGGAAAACAGAAGAAGGCAGGGCCAGCAATTTCATAGTACAGCACAAATAAACCAAAGTTTGGAGCAAAGCGACTTTGGATCTAGGATCCAAAGCTATCTTCGCTCATCCCTAGTTATCAAACTTAGTAAACTGCCAGAATTATAGCTGTTCTGTCCTCCTCCTCCTCTAATTGTCTCTAATAAGGTATGGAGCAGGGGGCTTAGGAGGTGATATGTCTGCCACAGCAACAAGCCAGCCGTACCTTCCGCATGCTGCCTGGACTTTCCCTATTAATGACCCTATAATGTCCTCTGTAGAATGCTTCCCAACTGGCCGAGGACAGAAGAAAAAAATAAAATTTCTGAGTCCCGTTTCAAGTCACTATCTCCATTTCAGACCAAAGGCCTTTTTCCAGTCTGCGGCCTGAGACACCTCTGTTCCTGCACCTTTTGTACACTGCCTCATATAGCGGCCTGTAGCCTATGAGGATGAACAGCAGGGCAGGGGGAGCCATGCCTGGGGACAGAGATACAATTGAATTCAGGGGGGCATCTGTGACCGCTGGTCATGAGTACCTGATGCTCCTAGAATTAATTACTGCAAAGAGCATCACATCATTAGACATCATGGCAGCGGCAGTAAGGAGGACTCAGGTGGCCCCCTGGGCATTGGCACACCAGGAAATATCCCTGTAGGGTCTATGGCCAGTCTGACCCTGTCAGGAACGAAACAAGCATTCCCAACAATTGCCTTACTGTCAGCAGGGATCATCATCTCCTCTGTATGGGAATGAGCAATTGCTACTGGTCTTTTAGAGTTTCATTGTTTACACAGGACGATCTCCTGCCCAGAAAGGATGATTTTGGGTACCAGCCGAAAAATACAATAATTATTAATTGTTTTTTAGGCCCTGATGAATAAAACATACGATTAAATGGGCTGTACGTTATTTTGACATTTTGTTTGTTAGTTGCTTAAACAGTTATTCCCGTTATATATTTCTAGCACATAGCTCGGATCACTGTATGATCAGTCAGGGTCCGACCTCTGAGTTCCCCACTGATCTTGAGAATGGAAGGGTTCCAGAGCTGGTTCATCACTGCATTCCCTTCTAATGTTTTCCTGCAGTGTGTGCTGTGCAGGGAATTTCAGCCTCCCCCATTCACCTTAAAGGGGTTGTCTCACTTCAGGAAATTACATTTATCATGCACTTACTAATGTATTGTGATTGCCCATATTGCCTCCTTTGCTGGCTGGATTCATTTTTCCATCGCATTATACCCAGTGGCGTATCTATCACGAGGCAAACAAGGCATTTGCCTAGGGCGGCAGTTGCCAATGGGGCGGCAAAATGCCTTGTTTGTCTCTTGTCCCATCAGTCTTATATGCCGCCGGTATTCTAACCCCCAGGCGTTCCCATGGTGACAGGGACGCTTGCCTGGGGGTTAGACTATACCATCGGATCTGAGTTTTCACGCTCTCAGTGAGAGTGTGAAAACTCAAATCCGATGGTATATTCTAACCACCAGGTGTTCCCATGGTTACAGGGACGCTTGCCTGGGGGTTAGAATATACAGGGCCACGCCGCTCACAGGAGAACATTTAAAAACGAATCAGTAACTTTAACTTTAATCATTGGAGATCTCTTAACTGGATACCTTACTCTGTCTTTCAGCTCCGGTAACAGCAGGCAGTGCGGGCGGGCGGCGCTCACTCACGTCACACGCCTGCGCCGCCTAGTGAGTGAGCGCCGCCCGCCCGCACTGCCTGCTGTTACCGGAGCTGAAAGACAGAGTAAGGTATCCAGTTAAGAGATCCCCAATGATTAAAGTTTAAGTTACTGATTCGTTTATAAATGTACTCCTGTGAGCGTTGGGGGGACTGTTGATGGCACTATTTAGTGGAGGGGGATCTGTGGATGGCACTATTTAGGGGAGGGGGATCTGTGGATGGCACTATTTAGGGGAGGGGGATCTGTGGATGGCACTATTTAGGGGAGGGGAATCTGTGGATGGCACTATTTAGGGGAGGGGAATCTGTGGATGGCACTATTTAGGGGAGGGGGATCTGTGGATGGCACTATTTAGGGGAGGGGGATCTGTGGATGGCACATAGGAAGGGGTGGGGTTTAGAGAGAAAGGGGTTTGGCCTTGACAGGAAGGGGTCGGTCAAATTTATATTAGGGGGGTGCCCGAGTTTAGTCTCGCCTAGGGCAGCACAAAACCAAGATACACCACTGATTATACTGTACATTGCTAGTTTACAGGGGTTACAACCACCCTGCAATCCAGCAGCGGTGGTCGTGCTTACACAATATAGGAAAAAGAGCCAGCCTCTCTGGTGGCTGGGACGGTGGGAGCGCATACAGGCTTGCATGCTTATCTGTGCTGCGGTAACTCCTGGATATAAGCGGTCTATAACGTGATGGAAAAATTAATCCAAGCAGCAAAGGAGGTAATATGGACAATCACAATACATTAGTAAGAGCCTTATATTAACTTTCTCTACATGGTAAATGCTATTTGCTTAAAGGAGTTGTGTTACTTCAGAAAATGGCATTTATCATGTAAAGAAAGTTAATACAAGGCACTTACTAATGTATTGTGATTCTCCATATTGCCTCCTTTGTTGGCTGGATACATTTTTCCATCATATTATACACTGCTCGTTTCCATAGTTATGACCACCCTGCAATCCACGAGCGGTGTCCGTGCTTGCTGACTATTAAAAAAAAGCCCCAGCCTATGTGAGATCTCATGGTCTTGGCAACCAGAGGCCAGCACATTTTCCTATAGTGCATGCAATTAGGTCCTTCTACAGTTCCTGGACTGAGGGGTGCAGACTTAAGATACAGATCGCCAGTCCATTTCATGATCTTGGAGATGCTGGCGGCAATAAAACTTTCCAAAGCAGCAAAGTATCAGTGCCATAAATATGCAAATACCTTGCTGTGTGAAGCTTGCACAGCCTGGTTGGTTCTGGACCTTCTAAGCAGCATGGTCTCTTTCCTTCTAGGGTACTCTGGTAGTAGAATTGCTCCATTGGCACCTGTGGTCTCAGAGACAGAGGTTCTTTGGACTTGGACGTAGTCTGCAGGAACTCTCTCACACATCCTTCCTGTAGCTCTGCTCAGACTAGACTCCACTCTAACTAACCAGGAGGAAGACCTGCACCATCACCCTGGTAACCTAAACAGCCTGCCAATATTAACCCTTTATTTAGCCTATACGTTGCTATTTGACATGCACAGTGCATAGAAAGACGAGTACTTTTAACAACAAATCACATTTGACTTGTCAACATTCAATGAACTCTTTATGTAATACTTAAAGTATAACTGTCGTATATTTTTTGGGGGGATTATTGGATTGTGGTGATTAATATCTCCTTGGTGGTCCTATTTCAACTTTTCACTGTGTATTAAATTAATTCCACAGTTTTGTTCCCTGTACTGCCTACTTTTACCTGTGCTTAAAATAAGGTTGCTAGGCATGGTCCGTCTATCTATTTAAGGACGGAGGACTCAGCGTGCAGGCTCACATTACTGACAGCCAGGGACTGTAAGTAAATGATTAAAGCCAGGTCCTCCCCAGCAGCTGATAACAGTGCCTGGGCTGTGTGCACTTCTCCCTGTCCCTGCGCTTGGCAGACGCTCCCTCACTCAGCAGAGCTGGAGAATGCAGACTTGGAGCAGCGCAGACCAGGGAAGGGAGATCTGCCGTCTGCTCAGTGTATAAATGAAAGCAACATGTGGTAAGAGGACCCCTTTGTGCTGCAGGAGATTAACCCTTTAGGGGGGGCTCTGGTTACTGGCACTTTTGGGGGGCTATTGTTACTGGCTAGTGAGGGCAGGCGGGATTAGCCTCAGGGTGAGGGCAGTGGCGGCCATCTTAACTGAATAGTGAGATTGCAGTTTTATGCAGACTGGTTGCTAAGGGTTGAATCTTATTAAATATGGGGTAAGTCAGTCTAATAGGAACTGATTCTGGAATATCATGTTATTAGTAACTACATATATAAAAATTGAAATTAGGGTCTAAGTGTGACAGTTATCCTTTAACCCTTTTTTGCAGTAGTACTCTGGAGTACTGCAATTGCACAGCTCAAAAGAATGTTCCATGGATGAGTGGTAAAAAAGATCTCCCCCTGTCAGTGTCAGAGACAGTTTAAAGAAACTAGAGATCGTTTCTGCTACAATACCAGGAGCCAGAAAAAAAAAAAAACACATAAAAATAATATATCTGCAAACCTCGTGTTTAATAAATTACTGTAGACTCATAATATCACTGTTAGGCTGCTTTCACACTTGGGTTTTTTATGCTGTTTTTCAGGGGACACAGTTTTTTTATTGTGCTGTTTTTTTAGTTGTTTTTATGCTATTGGTGTTTTTGTTAATTCGCATTTTTTTTTCTTTCTAGCTTTTTTTCAAAAATACAGCATGCTGAAGTTCTGGCATTCTTTAAAAAAAAATTTTGCCAACACACCGTCATGAAAATAGTGGTAACCACACCATAGGCAATAAAATGCCACAAAAAACATTGCAAAAACAGCAAAATACTCTTAAAACTCGTGTGTAAGGACCCTTAAAAAATAAATGTGACTTTAAATATTTAACCAATAAAAATTGCCTTGGTCCAGCAAATATTATTCACAAAAATGTTTGTGGCGCTTCTCAGAACATGAGAGATATAGGCTAGATACAGCATTTTTGAGGAAGACATTTTTTTTAACTTTCTGTCAGTGCACTATAGTCGCCCTGGGTCATTTACAGAGAATAATAGATGGCATTTAAATGCGTCACACACGGAGGGGTGATATAACTTGTACTTCTCGTCCCTTACAGCAGCAGATCATATGACGAGTATAGTATATATATTTAAGCATGAAAATGAATAAATCCCACTACTCACCTGACAGATGACTTCAGCCGAGTCCCTGGAATATAATCTACACACAGGACCGGTTTTGCCTACAGTATATATGGGTCTATTCTATTCTAGCCTGTAGTTACATATAAATGAATCTATGACCAAACTGGCAGTAAGGTCCCACGAAGACCAGCCAAATAAATGCTATCGGTTTCATCTCCTCTGATTTGCAGAACTTCCTCTGCACACCCAGTTTTACACAATGTCAAAACAAGCTGCGTGCAGAGCTCGAAACAACCGTCCTCTTTCACAACCACATTGTCTCAAAATGGGCAGATCTGTGTATTCTCAAACTGTACATGGTTGCTGACCTCAGCAGTCCATATCAGGGCAGTACACAACTTTATTTTCCTATAAGGCTTTAATATAAAAGTCGCTATTACATAGGAAGCAGACAAGTGCACCTGTTCTTCAGAAACAGGAGCAATCTTCGGTGGTACAAACACTTACAGAAGGATGGTGGGGAGCAAGGCAATTGTGATGCTTTTATAGAGCCGGTCGCTACGGACGCGGTGATACCAAATATGTCTTTTTTTCTATTTTTAACCATTTTTAAATGACTTAATTAGGGAAAAGTGCGCCTTTTTACATGTGTTATTTTTAACTTTTATTTACAGCAATCCAGAAGGCAGGGACAGAGAGGAATGCAGCCATCCAGTCGCAGGGGTACACGTGAGGTTCACGATAGACCGATGAGGGGTCAAATAGTATAACACACAGTTCATCAGCTTACTCACGGTTAGCAGATAGCCTCCCTGGGCTGGCAGCAAAGTGTTGAGGTGGACAGCACGAAATCCTCCAAGGCACGCTCTGTGGTAGGAAGCATCAGCCAAGATGGTGGTTGAGGTGCCCTTGATGTTAAGGGTGTGAGCTGTGCGCTGCGATTGGCCAGCGCTACAGCCTAGGAGGAGGAGACGCCCAGCAGAACAAGGGCAGACTCTGCCTACTATAACTTACTGAGCAAAGATACCGTAGGACATAACGGGAGAACGGAGCGGCGCCCAGGGATAATAGTAAGTGCAGTGAGATCCCTGGGCGCCGCTGTATATGTCAGGATACTTAGTTCACAATGTTTTTCCAGGTGAAAGGTCCTCTTTAAGGGCACACTAGATATAACACTTATACACACAGAATATATACAGTGGTCTGAGGTTTCAAATACAGGTAATATGGTACACACAGGATTACACAGAGCACAGGTCAGTTACCAGGTTAGTGAATGTTCCTTTGCTGTATTCACATGGAGGGCAGTGATGTCAGCTGTTTACAGGTCTCTCCAAACACATTTGCACGATGTGACCCCCTTTCAGAAAAGACACGCCCGTTGCTGGCACAAGCCTTTTAACCTGTAGCCGGTCCCTCCCCTCCCGGCCTTTGGGAGGGGTCCACCCAACTCTCTGCTGGGCTGGCAGCAACTGACCCATAAAACCCTTTAGGGTTTATAGCTACAGGCCAGCAGGACACAGGGAGATGGTTCTGGGACCAACGGATCCGCCTGGGTTCCAGCTATCAGTAGAGTCCAAGCATGGTGCCAATATTGGATTTCTGTGGGGAGAAAGGTATATCTCCCTTCCCTGGCATCCCACCACCAAACTAAGACCATGGGCATGTTCATCATGGTCACCGGGACACAAATATGTATCTGGTTCAGGTATGTAATGCACGAGCAATTTATAATTCCTTATGAACCACTGGTTCCAACCTGTCTGATAATCTGATTGAAGTGGTGAATGGCTTAGACCCACTGTAGGGAGGTTTTCCTGCAGGATCCGTGCTGTCTGAATGGAGGTGTGAAATGTAACCAATTGTGGCCTGCTAGGAGTTTTCTGCTATCTGGCTGCGCTTTGAAGCAGAGCCCTCCTGTGAGGTTCACTACCTCTGCTATCTTTCAGCAAATGGTGTGTGTGAGGACATGCCGACAGTAAATATTAATCCATATTCCTGACACCAGTTTTCTCCACTTTGGAGGACTGTACGACTGCGTGGAGGGGGGTCAGAACTTCTGCTCTGTCAAATTTACTCTTACACCAGAAAATAGTAAAAGAGGAGTAAGTCAGGAAGTGGAGTAGATATTACTACTAGAGGTGAGCCTAATTTTTGACAAGACGCAGACTCAGGCAAATCCTTTCGGCAGTGCATGGGGGAAAACAAAAAACGGCGTAAAAAGTCGGCGTAAAAACCAATCTAATAGTTACCCTCATCCTGTGGGAAAGGAATAACTTGTAATAACCGAGTCCTGATTGATTGCTATGGACTTCTGTCTGCACTAGTTTTAGTCATCGAGGCCCACTGACTTGCCACGTAAGCGTCAGCTATCTAGTTTACATCTGCTGGGCTTCTAAATGTCATTTTATTGTTGTAAAGCAAACAAGGCCAGACATCCGCGCTTCCTATCATCTGCTTGTAAATCTGATGCATAAACATGGCTGCTGTACTGACACTTCGTCCTGCATTCAATAACAATTTTATTTCTTGTTGACATTTTTACGTATTTTGTGCTACCAACACTACAGCAAATAACAGCCGGAAAGCTGGAAAAAATTCTACTGCAGCTAGTGGTTACTTAAAGGGTAACTGTCATGTTCATTAAAAAAAATATTTTAGCATATCTTACTGCTGCAGCAGCATTATGCATAAAGCAATCTTTAGTTTCTTCACATACCACTGTTTTCCTTGAGTTTTTCCCTTAGTTACGGCTGTTTAAACATTTACAATATGAGGACCTTCTCAAGATGGCTCCTCTGCCAGTTCGCTGAGGCCAAAACTGCTTTCCCTTACTTCCCATACACACTTGCTGTAGCCAGCAGCTCACTGCCAGCCAATCAGATTGGATTACTGAGAGACACGCCTCCTCACTCTGAAGTCTAATGCAGGCATGCAATGTGAAGGACCGCCCCTCCGTCTTTCTGTCCTCTTAGCCAAAAAAGTAGGTTTACAACAGACAAATACCCCTGATTTTTTTATCCAATCGCCTCTATAAAATACATTTTTAGCCACATATTGATGTTTTTTATATATATATATATATATATATATATATATATATATATATATACACACACACACACACATTTATTTGTTTATTTATTTCTCTATTCACGTATCTTTATATCTTAATCCATATTAATATCCGTACATCTCCAGTCTTTCCCTCTATTATCAATTATAATCAATTATCAACTATTATGAATTGTTTTATTGTAACTATGACCAACCAAACCCCTCGATCATGTCACGATTTATTGTGTTAGCTGTTTTTATAATATTCTGTATTAATCATGTCAGCTACCTCTAATGTTCTGTATTTACATTTTTTTCAAATGTTTGTTGACGCACATATGTGTTTTTTAGATTTGAAAAAGGAGCACTGTCTGCTCCGAAACACGTTGTCAACCTTGAAAAAAGAAAAGTTTATATTTAATACTCACCTGCTCGTCCAGTTGCACCGTTAGTGTCTCTACCAAGGGTGTGGACCCTCCCATGGGTTCCATCCCTTCCTATTTTATCGTTCATCTCACAAGGGCTGGCAACACATCCAAGTGAGGACCAGACGACACTGGAAGCACCGACCTCCCACTATCACCTACATACAATAGTGTTGCGCCTACGGTAGCACAACCACACAAGGCGAGTCCAATTTCTCCAACGACCCTCCCTTTCACGTACATACCAGCCTATCAGTGCCTTTCCCCCTCTTCTTGCCCTTTTCTGCTGTCTTCTTAGCCAGAGACAGAAAAGCCCTAGTAACTGTCCTTTAAGGGAGCAGTGGAAAAGGGCAGGGGAAATTAATGAAAGCTGTTATTATTAGGTAATTACAGATCTTTTGACAATCATTGACAGACTAACTCAGGTATACATGCCTAGCTCTAATAAAATAGGAAATAAAATAAAAAATATGACAGTTACCCTTTAACATGTCTCTCCAAAGATCGTACTTAGATGCTTAAAGTACTGGACAGGGTTTCCTGGGCTATCATAGAAAATTACTCTGAGGATCCACCCTATACACAAGGGCATAGGTGGCTACATTTAAATGCGTTGTTAAAATCGATGTCATCACTGCACACTCAGGACATATGATTGGGTGTTTGTGAATAAACCTATAAGAAAACAGACAGTAGTGGTAAGGTCTTGTGTTAGAGCCATGGTCCACTGGCCTTTTGGTTGTCCTGTCTGATCCTTCATGTAGATGAATGCACACATCCATACCACCGCGGTGTTCAAACTCCACCCTTCTGGCACTACACTAGGCACAACACAACAGGTATGTTTCACCCCTTGAACTCTTTAACCCCTTAGTGACCACCCATATGTGTTTTTACTGACGTAAACAAAGGGAGTTTTAGCTAAATGGCTGGCTTTAATCAATCATTACATGTACTTAAAATGGTGCATTAAAAACTATAACTTGTCCTGCAAAAAATAAGACCTCATACAAGTACATTTTTGAAAAAACTAAAAAATGTGATTGGTCACTAAGGGGTTAAAGGGGTACTCTGGTTATATTAAGTTATACCCTATCCACAATAGGGGATAACTATTAGATTTGTGGGGTCCTACCTCTAGGAACCTAACCAATCATGAGAACAAGGGCCTCATACCCCGTGGAGTACTCCAATGAGCGTGCCAGCGCTCCATTCATTTCTATAGGACTTCTGGAGATAATAGACACATAAATATAGTTTTTCGACCCCTATTCAATATCTAAACTTGAACAGAACTTCTCAAGTTCTGACGATCCTTGCCAAAACCATCCTTTGTCTATGCAATAAATCCCACTCATTCTGCACACACATTATCAGCCCACACTGACAGCTTACATAATTGACTTCTGTGGTTTCTTGAGACAATGACAAGTTCACCCAGTGTTCACATTGAAAAACATTCTGACTCCAATACAATTAACACACTTAAATATACTGCCCGTCCAAAAAAGAAGTTGCCACCAAATTTTTTTTGTTGGACCGCCTTTAGCTTTGATTACGGCACGCATTCGCTGTGGCATTGTTTCGATAAGCTTCTGCAATGTCACAAGATTTATTTCCATCCAGTGTTGCATTAATTTTGCATTGATGATGGCTAAGTCTGACTGCTGCGCAAAGCCTTCTCCAGCACATCCCAAAGATTCTCAATGGGGTTAAGGTCTGGACTCTCTGGTGGCCAATCCATGTGTGACAATGATGTCTCATGCTCCCTGAACCGCTCTTTCACAATTTGAGCCCAATGAATCCTGGCATTGTCATCTTGGAATATGCCCGTGCCATCAGGGAAGAACAAATTGATGGAATAACCTGGTTGTTCAGTATGTTCAGGTAGTCCACTGACCTCATTCTTGGAGCACATACTGTTGCTGAACCTAGACCTGACCAACTGCAGCAACCCCAGATCATAGCACTGCCCCCACAGGCTTGTACACTAGACATGATGGGTGCATCACCTCATCTGCCTCTCTTCTTACCCCGATGCGCCCATCACTCTGGAACAGGGTAAATCTTGACTCATCAGACCACACGACCTTCTTCCATTGCTCCAGAGTCCAATCTTTATGCTCACTAGCAAATTGAACCCTTTTTTTTTGGTTTGCCTTACTGATTAGTGGTTTTCTTACGGCTCCACAGCTGTTCAGTCCCAATCCCTTCGCATTGTGCGTGTGGAAATGCTCTTACTTTCACTATTAAACATAGCCCTGAGTTCTACTGCTGTTTTTCTTCAATTTGATTTCACAAAACGTTTAAGTGATCGCTGATCATGATCATTCAGGATTTTTTTCCGGCCACATTTCTTCCTCGAATGCGATGGGTCCCCACTATCCTTCCAGTTTTTAATAATGCGTTGGACAGTTCTTAAACCAATTTAAGTAGTTTCTGCAATCTCCTTAGATGTTTTCTCTGCTTAATGCATGCCAATGATTTGAACCTTCTCAAACAGACTAACATCTTTTCCACGACCACGAGATGTGTCTTTCGACATGGTTGTTTAAGAAATGAGTAGCAACTCATTGCACCAGTTGGGGTTAAATAACTTGTTGCCAGCTGAAAGATAATCGCCCATGCAGTAATTATCCAATAGGAGGCTCATAACTATTTGCTTAAATCCAGGTGGCAACTTTTTTTTTTGGACAGGCAGTGTATATCAACATGTAACTGAACGTGGGTAGAGTTAACGCTTAAGGCTGCATTCACACTATGGTGAAAAACAGCTGCTGTCAGAACCGATTAAAGACTATGGGGCAATTCACATGGCCCTTTTCTTTAAAGGCCAGTGAATAGTAGCCGTCAAAAAATAGGACATGTTCTATTTTTGGCTGTACTCAGCCAGACGGACCACAATGGGATCAATGGGACCGTTTTTAAAAGGGGTTATCATTGAAATGATAATTATTACCAGGATAGGTCATCATTATAACATCAGTGGGGGTCCAAGTCCTGGTACCCCCACTGATCAGCTGTTTCAGGGAGCAGCCGCGCTCACGTTTCTAGAATTCATAAACTTATTGCCAGCACACCAATAGCAATCTGCTGCAAACGCCAAACATTTGCACATTTTTTTCTTCTAAAAACGATTTCAGTGCATTATATTCGTTTTATTAAAAATGTTACATTATAGCAAAAGCATTCTTCAGCAATAACACAATTTTTATACCCATGTTCTTCACACAGTTCAAAGACATTTTACAGTAAACATTGGATTGTTATATCCATGTTAGTGAACACAATACTGCATCAGACTGTGTAGTTCAAAGACATTTCACTACAAAAATTGCATTGTTTGCATTGTGATTTTGCTCAGATTAAGGTTCTCCCAATTGGGCAGATCAAACAGGAATCTTTCTGGATCTACAAACTCACATGTTTTAAGCCTAATGGCTTAAATTACATAACATAGTAACATAGTACATAAGGCCGAAAAAATACATTTGTCCATCCAGTTCGGCCTGTCATCCTGCAAGTTGATCCAGAGGAAGGCAAAAAAAACCTGTGAGGTAGAAAATAGAAACTTCCTATTAATAATAATAAAAAAAAAGGGTTTTCTCGCTTCAGTAAATGGCATTTATCAAGTAGAGAAAGGTAATTCAAGGCACTTACTAATGGATTGTGATTGTCCATATTGCCTTTATTCTGGCTTCATTAATTATACACTGTGCGTTTTCATGGGTTATGACCATCCTGCAATCCAGCAGCGTGGTCGTGCTTGCACACTATAGGAAAAGGTGCTGGTTTCTCTGGTGGCCGGGGCCATGGGAGCACACATAGGCTGGTGCTTTTTCCTATAGTGTACAAGCACGACCACCGCTGCTGGATACGAGCAGTGTATAATGTGACGTGTGATGTGTATAATGACATAATAGAGACTTTCTTTTAACATTTCATTTTTGCCACTATTTTTTCAGTTACTGACTTTATTTATTTGTACATATGTGTGCACGTCTATGCATGTGTGAACACTTTTTTTGTGTCAATACACACATGTATGGATATCGTGTGGCGCATGAACTGAATTGTTATTTTTGACTTTATATTATTCTTGTCCCTTTCTGTGTCCCTTTCTGTGTCCCTTTTCAAGGATGACCCCTCTTTTCTACAATTTTTTTTACCTATGTTTTAATATATGAAATGATGAGTGTTTTGAGGTAATTGTTTTATGCAAATTAGGTAAAGGGTCAAAAAACTGTTGCCAAAAGGGAGGCCAAATTGCTTCATTACTAAGATACACTGTGTAGGCAGCTTGCAGCATTTGACGAGCTTGACCTTCCAGTCTCTGTTACCAAAAACAGCAGAAGCCACAGCAGCAGCCAATGACCACGCGGAACCCACCTCCGATTGTTTTTAATGTGGACCACACTGCTATTCATGCAGGTGCAATCTGTTCCCATGACTACATCAAGAAAGAACGTGTTGAAAACAATGGAAGGTGGTTTCCGTACAAACAAAAAAAGCACTGGGAAACCCTTTCTTACCTCTCCTGCAGGGCCATGACAAAGGGGAGGAGGTCGAGTCAGTCGGTGGTCCCTCCTGAGCAATCCTTAGACAGATACCTGCACTCCGGATCATCGGAGCTGGAACAACCAGAGGCCTTTAAAATGGTGGCCTCAGCAGCTCTGCTCCTCAGCCGTGCCCTTCACTCCGGCACGCGCGCGCCACAGTGCTTCCATACAGGAGATGGAGACTAGTCCTCCTGCACAACCAGCTCCTTCCTCACAGGTTGATGGAGAACACCAGGGCACACATGGAGGCAGCAAGCAGGCTCAGTCCTCAATGTCAGCCCAGCTGGATGATAACCAACAGATGAACCCCAGGGCAGCAGGGCAAATCGCACCACAGGTACCAACAAACGCTATAGCGGTGTCTGAATCACCACCCCTCAGTCAGGGCACACCAGCTGTATTCGCTGCACCCTCACCACCACCAGCCACTTCATATAGGGGCTCTCCGCCTCCATCTTCATTAGACCGCACACTAGCAGAACTCTAGGAAATGGTGAGGGCACTACCCACCAGGTCAGACCTAGAAGCACAGGTGGCCCGCATAGTAATGAAACAAGCCCAAGCCCTTCAAGCAGTACATGACACAGTACAGTCTCTGAATGACAGAGTTCCCATACTTGAACAACAATACTCCACCTCAGCAACTGCGATGTCTTCACTTTCTGCCATCATGGACACACATACTACTCAAATGAAGGACTTTTCACTCCACCTAGATGATGTGGAAAATAGGGGACACTGCAACAATCTTAAAATCCAAAATATACCAGAATCAGTCCCTGGCGACCTATTATACGACACAGTGGTAATCATTTTTAACAAAATATTAGACAGACCACTGGATATTGTGATTGAATTAGACAGATCACACAGGGTTGCAGGTCCGAAGAACCGCGACCCAGCTAAACCACGTTATGTAATCTGCAGAGTACATTTTTACAAGGTGAAAGAAGACATACTCCGTGGAGCTTGGGAAGAATATAAATACGGTAGGTTGCTGATCACATCACTTCTAATTGTAGAGCTGTGCAATTAGATACAAGTGATGTGATCCGTGCCTGCGATCAGGCTGGTCAGGCTGAGCAGTGTGACAGGAACAGAGACGAATGCATGCAGCCGGGTTGTGGAGCACAGAAGTAGTAAAGCAAGACTCCGTCTCCTCATGCATCTTTACAGCAGGACGCATCTCATCCTATTCAAATTCTAGGACAGGTTACTCACTTCAGCAAGTAGAATTTGTTATGTACAGTAAGTTAATACAAGCCACTTACTAATGTATTGCGATTTTCCATATTGCTTCGCTTTTTCCTATAGTGTGCAAGCACGACCACCGCTGCTGGATTACAGGGTGGTCGGAACCATGGAAACGAGCAGTGTATAATGTGATGGAAAAATGAATCCAGCCAGCAAAGGAGGCAATGTGGACAATCACAATACATTAGTAAGTGCCTTGTATTAACTTTCTCTACATGATAAATGCCACTTGATGAAGTGAGACAACCACTTTAAATGTACAGAATTGTTTGCAGGGTCGGTCTTCACAACAAAAGGTGGCATCAGCAGACACAGTGCTGTCTTTCTCTGATTAACATGCAAAGACGTATCATCCAGGGAAATAGAACCATCTCACTAGCTCTAACTTCTGGAAGTCAAAGTCAAGCCTTGGGATATGATGAGGGAAAATACTGAGCGAAATATCTATCCGTAGACAGCTGTTTTGGGGTGATTACCCCTCATCAATATGGAATAGTAGCTGAGCGTACCTTAGCCAGGATGCTGGCTCTCCTTGAAGTGAGCAGCATTGCAGACGTATTGGCAATGCTGCATGGGAAAATAACATGCAAAGGGATAGAGGTAGTCTCCATATACAGCTTTAGTTCTTGTCACTCAGCTCAGAGACCCCCCAGGTTATATTTCTGGGAGTGCCCCTGTGCACGTCATTTGCCTTGTCCCAGAGACCTAAGTAATCTCAGACAATCTGGTTGCAAGCCATTTGACAACATATTTGGGAAACTGTGTAATATATCCCTAGCAATCACGACTGTTGATTAGCTCAAAGATGGATTGGCACTGTACATACAGCGGAAGGGCGGTCTGGCTGTAGTCCGACCAGGCCTATTTCTTGCTACAGTATTATAATTGGGCAGACTTTCTATTCAGTATCTGGGGCGTTCAGTGATAACACTATGGAAACAGTAATGGCAGCAATTTCCTGTTCAAACACAGATATAACCAAGAACCAGCTGAACTAAATGTTTAACAACTTGACAGGAGGAGAAACCTCAAGGACATACAGCCATCACTGCTCCCATTTAAAGGGAATGTGGCATCAGAAAACGACCTATTGTTTTAATCACGTTTTTATGTTTTACATATTTTTAAATAATTTTTGATGATGTTATTGTTCATTTTACATGTCAATATCTATATTTAAACTAAAACATAAAATCCTGCAGTTTTTGCACTGGTCCCTAAGCCTAATAAGAGATGCCAATTTTTGGTCTGTACAAAACACTTTACTGCAATTATCTGCTTATCTGTCACTCTACTCTTGCCTGTAATGATATCACTTCTGCGTACAGATAAGACAGGATCCACCATTGACAATAGGTGATTGTCAGAGCTTAAATATTCTTTCAGTGTACAATGACATCTGCACAGGTCACAGAGCATGCCTAGAAAATGCTTCCTCAGAAGTGAGTGAGGTCCCCCCCAGACCATTGTGTCTATGGCCCATGTGGATGCCAGAAAGCAATTTTTAATGCTATCTAAATGCAGTTAAGAACAGCTCAGGCAAGAAAAAAATGCAAGAAAAAGCTGTGTTTGGCACCACCCAAATGAAGGATAGGGCAGGTCCTCCACAGTAAATGACGCTCTTTCTGACTATACGAGACTATGGCCAATTTGAACATAGAATTTCCTAACAGGGTATATGAAAAAGTGTTTTCTAATCTAGGCAAATCTTTTAAGTACTAGGAGTACATAGCACTTGCAAGTGATCCTCCCCTTGTGAGACTAGTAAATATTTTAAATAGGAATTCACAAAAGTTTCATTAAAGGGGTCATCCCATGAATTATGTAAAAAATAAAAATCAGACATCATATAGTAAATGACAATCTCTTTCTAACAAAGCTAGAACCAGAGATCTCCTCATCCATTGCTCTGCTAGATTTATATCAAGCTGACAGCTCAAGGGGAGTGTCTTTTCTGCTGCAGCTAAGGGGGCGTGTCCATGCTCCACCTATCACAGCTCAGGAACCAGTTCAAGGATTAAACTGAGCATGTGCGGCCATCTCAGCGAACAGGCGCCAGACAGATACATTTTATTGAATAACTCACTGGCTATGCTAAATTTTTAATTGCATGCAATTACAAAAGTATTCAGATCCAGGTTTGTTTCCATTGTTTTTGCTTTAAATAAATATAAAATATGTTTTTATTGTGCAAATGCAAAAAAATATATATACAATCATGGCCGTAAGTGTTGGCACTAGAGATGAGCGAATTTCTCAAAAATTCAATTTGGCTGGTTCAATTTTCTAAAAACTTTGGTTCGATCTGAATTTATTCGCAGCGAATCGCGTAAAAAAACTGCTATTTCCTGGCTGCCGGGAGCCTGTATAGTGGTGTAGAACACTGTGCCTTGCAGTAACACGCATAGGGAGTCTGCTGTGGTAGTGAAATAATACTGTGAGTATGACACGCAGATAACAGGCGTCGCTCTTAGAATCACTGCACACTTCACTTATTTGGGCAGTCACGGGGCCAAAACTGACCAAAAAACTCAAGTGTGAACTCATATATCAAGGGGAGAAAAACAGAACTGGATCGCACATCCACAATGCTATGCTTTGATCTAATTAAACTCGCTTCTCAGTGCCATATTGAAGTGTACAGCCCCCCATACTACATGCTGTACAAGAGGCATTAGTGTACGTTTTGATCAAAAGGCCTAAGCCCACTCACCACGTCAAGGTTTCCTCTTTGAGTGACCTGTAACTCCTGATAGCAATGGACATGTTGGTTTAGACAACTGTTCACATGGGTGCAGTACTGCGTGGTGGCCTTTGCTTTCGTGGCATTGTGCTGGTGGTTTGGTTGGGACCCAGTGCCATGGGTGGCATTGTCAGACAGCAGGGTTGCCGTTTGACTCCTGGGTCCTGCTGCCTACTAGGGCAATGACACTTTGTCACCGCATTGTGCTGCTTCTTTTTTGTCAGAGTAGGTCCCACTCAAAGAGGCGACCTTGGCGTGGTGAGTGGGCTTATGCCGTTTGATCAAAACGTACACTAATGCCTCTTGTACAGCATGTAGTATGGGGGGCTGTACTTTTTAATATGGCGCTGAGAAGTGAGTTTAATTAGATCAAAGCATAGCATTGTGGATGTGTGATCCAGTTCTGTTTTTCTCCCCTTTATGTATGCTAGTCAAGTGTGAACAATGTTAGTGTAAAGAAGAAGCACGCTCCTTTTACACAGTCGGCAGCTGATTCCACATAGATGTCTACAGAACCTGCTCTATTAAACGCTTATATAAGTAGAGCCCCCCCCCGGCAGAGTAGAGAGGGCGTCAGCAGTAAGTTTGTGTTGACATCACTGATTATTTTGCCCTTCCTCTGATCCATCAGAACAGTAACCCACAAAAACGGACGGATCCTGTCTGTGGAGCATCCGCCTTCACTCAGTCAACATTTGGTCAGTAATCTATCAGTATTGGAAAAAGGACAGAGGCAGGTTGAGCACAGGTGAGGGCACAGGGCCTGTTCCCGGGCCATGCCAACTAAGTGTCTGATGAACCCACCGACTCTTGGCTGGGGTTCTGGCTCTGAGCTCTGATGTCACTTGGGACGAAGTGTATGACCGAGTCAACAATTCAAGAACCGCTGGGTTGCTGGTCAAGACACGACCACTAGATGACACTGAGAGCTCAGGCCTCTCGCTGTGAGTCCTGCTGCGACCTGTGCCTGCACCAGAAACATTTAGGCCTCTGCCACTCCACTGTGCAAGGCCTGGCACTTCTTTGTCTGACATACTGTTAGATCAAATAAATAAATAAAAAGGAAATTAAAACAGTAAAAAAGGAAATTAAAATTATTTAAGCACTTTATGAACTCTCTGAGAGGTATATCTGAGGTCTAACTAATAGTTCACTTGCAGTATGCAGTTAGCAGCAACTATTTGCAGATTGGTTGAGTATGATCTGGTATGGTTGTATGCAATTTGTATTTGCAATTGGTGGAACTGTAAGTAAACACATATATATCTAGTTCAGTATACAGTTCTAAACACAATACTAACAATATGAACATTATATAACTGTTTTAACTACCTATTTTGGCCTCTTGTTCCCATAAAACTCAGCTCTCAGTGGAGTAAATGTCTCTTCAGCTCCTGTCTCTGGTGAATAATTATTCTAGCAGCAGGAGCTGGGGGAATTCCCAGACAGGCTGTCTGTGAGGCTGGCTGTGATTAGTGAGAAGCTGTCTGTGATTGGTCTAGACTTCTGCTGTGTCACTGAGCCTACCTTACATTACAAAAATGAATCTTAAATGCATATTATCTTTTTATCTTAAATGCAAAACATGATGTCACAGTAAATCTCTGCTTTTGTCTTTAACACATAAACATAGGAACTGTATTAAGGCTATTGGCAGGTCTAGCTGTATACACATATAGGCTATACTAGCAACCTAGGACAGGTCCTAGCTGGTCAGCTACAGCCTGACCGCTTAAAACACCTGTTCCTATGCGACTCATCATCGCTGCTTGCCCGCCTACAAGAGGAAGCAGCATATCTCTCCTCCAAATCTTGGCTGGGCGGTAGCTGCTGACTGACCTCTAGCAGCTTATGCTCGCTGAAAAGCGGATAAGAGCCAGCAGCATAAAATACTTCCTGAGCAGAAGGAGCAGAAAAAGAAAGAGGCAGGTTTAGGACAGAGGGGAGCACAGAACTTGTTCCTGGGCCATGCAAACTATGTGTGCTGTCAGAGGAACCCACTGACTCCTGATGTCCATTGAGATGATGTTGAAGACCAACCATTCAAGGACAGATGGGTTGCTGGTCAAAACACGACCGCTGGATGACTGACAGCTATGGCCTGTTGCTGCGACTGCTGCTACTACCCCCCCCTCTTCTTCTGCTACTACTTCTGCCAGCTCCAGAAACATTTCTGCCACGGCCCATTCCCTTGGAAAGCCCTGGCACCTATAGCAGTAGTATTAAACCGATTTTTCACCCCAATTACAGAATCAAGGAGTTATAGAATGACTTTTCTATAAAACTATGTGGACACCCCAATGGTAGTAGTATTAGACAGCTTTTTCATCTAAATTAGTAAATCAAGGTGTAATAGAATTGCTTATTAACCAAGGGGGACACTGCTGACTGGCTGTCTACATGGCATTATGGGTGATCTCTCTTTCCGGAGCTTCTTAATTTCACTTTGTAACACATATAGCCGCCATTTTTGGAAAAAATCGATTCGTTACAAAGCGGCAGGAAATTCGGATTCAGTGCAAATCAAATTTTTCCTAAACTTCAGATCAAATTCCACTTCGTCAGTTTAGATTCACTCAACACTAGTTACAACAGTCAACAAATATTAGGAAGTCTCCAGGCATTTGCTTTGAATAACTTAAGCACCTCTGCGGCCACAGGACATCACAGGTCTCTCACACTGTTCTGGTGTGATTTTGGCCAACTCGTCTTCCAATCTCTTCCACAGTTTGGTGACTGTAGTGAGTTTATTGGCCATAACTTTGTCACCAAGGACTTTCCAGAGATTTTCTATATCAGGCCATTTCATTATTTCAATATATTTAGTTTCAAGGAACTGCTTTTCCCATTTTGCTGTGTGACTGGGGGCATTGTCCTGCATGAAAATTCCTGGCTGATTGATGAACATAGGGAAGGAACCACATGTTGTCGAAGAAGGGTCTGATAAACATTTGCATTCACTCTGCCGTGTAGCTGTAGAAGAGGCCCAAGCTGCTACCCTAAACATTCTCTAAACCATGCCACTTTCTCCTCCACCTTACACAGACTTCTTTACACATTTTGGGTTCAGCCTTTCCCCAGTTTTGATGATGAACAATGTTTTCCATTAGACCCAAATAAATTAAAGATGTTTTCATTACTAAATTGAACTTTGAAGAACTTCTCCTCTGTCCACACAACATGCTCCTCTGCAAAAGTTATTCCAGTCTTTTGATTCTTTCTGCTAATGAGAGGTTTGGTCAATGCAGAGTGGGCTTTCAGTCCAAATGCTCTGTATGACAAAATAGATTTGTACCCTGTCCAGTGCTGAACTGGCGAGCAATTCCAGCTCCAGTGTTGAGATTGAGATTCTCCGAATTATCCTGTCCTCTCCTGCATTTGACTTGGATGACCAGCCTTTTTAGGGGACTTGAATGAGTTTGTAACATTGTAAAGATACAATATTCTAGAAATCAAAGATCTAGAACAACCAGCTTCTCTTGTTATGGCTGATAGGGCCATCCCTTTAGCCTTTATCTGGAGGGTATCAGTCACTTTAGAATGGCTTACTGTCTTGCAAAGTCAGTGAAAACTGGAAAGTTAGGCTGCCAGTGAAATAGGGTTTGTCAGATAACTAAGAAAATTAGCACTAGGTGCCAAATTAATACCAATAACTGGGGGAGGGGGGGTGTCTGAAAGTGTTCTCTAATGTTGATTATTTTTCAAATATCTCATTCCAGTTCTTCATACTGTGCCTTAAGATATATGTAAGGCTACTTTCAAACATGCGTTGTTTTTTTCCGGCAGAGGATCTCAATACCGGAAAAAAACGCTTCTGTTTAGTCCTCATGCATTCTGAATGGAAAGAGAATGTATCAGGGTGTCTTCTGTTCCGGCAGCATTGCATTTTGTGACTGGAAGAAAAACTGCTGCAGTGTTGTGTCCGGTCATAAAAACGGAAAAAAACTGATTTGTCACTGAAAACAATGTAAGTCAATAGTGACAAATCCGTTTTTTGTTTTTTTAAACCGGATCGGTCACCCATTGACTTTTAATGTACGCAGTGACGGATCAGTTTTTTTCCGTTTTGATTTCATATAACCACATCCTAATGGAACGGATGCATCCTGATGTGCAAAATCAAAACTGATCAGTTTAATTGCGGTATGGAGATCCCCTGAAGGATCTCAATACTGGAATTACAAATGCAAGTGTGAAAGTAGCCTAACTCATGAAATTTGCTTAAAATAATGCTTTGTTACTCCTGTTTGGATCATTTCAAGTAGTACTACACAGTGATCTTGACATTTAGGAAATTGTATGTTGTTCTCGAAATTTGATCTCCAGAGTACTTTGCAAACAGTACAAATATGATACAAAATGCTCAAAGACCAGTCGCCGTTCATAGAAGTCACATTTCTTAATGATTCAAAGCAGCATTTTGCAATATTTGCTCATAACAAATGTGCTATTAATGTGTCATAAAACCATCCGAGAAAGAGCTAATGTTTCACATTTGCATTGTCCTGCTGGATTCACAGTGCACGGCTCTGTGGCTCTCACGTGGACTGTTCCAAAATGTTGTTGGACACATCTTATAAAAGTAAAATAAAACTTTGGGGGGATTATGGCTATGCTCACATCCAGAGTATATCCAAAATATGAGAGAAAATATATATTTTAATCACATAGTCAATGGGGTCGATGCGGTGCCATTTATCTCTGTTATGTGCTGGAACGGAGCTGTGAACTAAGCCCCATGAACCAAAATGCGCCAGAATTCTGCCATACATGCTTTGTACCAGTGTTATTATTTTTCGACTACTCTGACAATGGATATGGCTTAAGGAGAGGGGTGTGTTGAAAGATGCAATATTGGCCCAGATTTACTAATGCATATAATAAAGTGCAACTAGACACTATTGGAAACTGCATCAAAATTTGGCACAAGTTGGCACATCTAGTCCTGGCAGGGGGCTTGGCCCCTTACATAGTACAAAGCATTATGTCTGCTAGTCAGTATACTATTGATAGGCAGCCTATTAGACCCTTCCTGGGTCTAACAGGCATATGTACATGGTAGACCTGGAGGCCAGTGTTAGGGTCCTCGGCTGCCATTGGCACCCATGATCGAGTTATAGGGTGGCCGATGGTGTGACAGAGCAAGCCCCCTCTGTCTAATCGCTTAGATGCGACAGTCACTTTTGACCTTGGCATCTAAGGAGTAAAACAGCGGGGACTGCGGCTAGTTCAGAACAAAATGTCCAAATGGACCTAAAATAGGCTAAAAGATACCTAAAAATATAAACATTTTGCATGCGGTAATGTCACACAGCCTCCATTATGTGGCTTAAAGGGGTTCTCTGGGTTCAGAGCTGATTTCATGCTCTCCCTTGCCCGGCCTTTTTCAGCAAATCCAATGATGTACCGGGTCTCACCTGAAATGCTCCGATGCTCCACTGAAAGGGGCTGTCTGGGCGAAGAAGGGGATATGTCCGGGTTTAGCTCTGAACCTGGACAACCCCTTAAGAAGATAACCTCCTCATGACTCCTTGGTTGAAGCATAAAGTTAATTTAAATTGAAACCTTAAGAAAGGTGTGAGCAATTATCTGCCTATAATCAGCTTCAGTATATGACGATTTGGCCCCAAGGTCCTCAGCGTGTGGTACATTTCCCTCAGGGAGTGCAAGGTATGTCCCTAGAAGGTACCAGCATTTGGCTCATGCTGTGCTTTTCAATAAGCAATACAGTGTATGATCACAGCCTTGGCGGGACTTGAATGAGACTTGCATAATTAGGGGGTAGCAAGCTTAGGAACATTTGTAAAGGCCACATTCACAAGGTCAGTACACCGAAACCAGGAGACGGTCCAAAGCACAAAAGAGTCTAAATCTTTCCATTCTACTTTTTTCTTCAGGTTCTACTCCTAGCTTTGGCTTACAAATACTGATGGAAAATACGGAGCAAATACTGACAGTGTGAAAGCGGCTGATCTAACCTAACAAATATGAGAGGAAATGTACAGCTTTGGCCTATTTTACACAATTGTGTTTGCCTGGGAAACACACTCCATGTGATGACTGAACATTGCTCCTCTGACCCAAACTCACAGCATCATATTGACTTCTGCCCAACTGCAGGTCTACTGCATTCTACTCACATAATGCCCTTAGTACAGTACAGAAGACCCCCGTCAGGCAGGAGCTCAGTGTCATAAATGGTAATGATACTATGAGTTTGGGTCAGAGGAGTAGTGTTCGGTCTGGGAAATGCAGCCATCACATGAAGAAAGGAGGCCTTTCTGTGACTCAACCTTTCAAGACTAAGGCCTTCAGATGCCTGTGTGTCCACAGCATAATAAGTTCACCTTATGGAATGCCACATTCTAAGAATGTATATATATATTTTTTTTTATTTATACTTTGGCCATATATTGCTGTGGTACCAAGACAAAGCCAATATCTTTCTAATGATTAGGTTTTATATAGAAGAAAAAAAGGGAAAAAAATTGTCTTCATTTTTCCTTTTGGAATCTGACATCGTGAATCACTGCAGCAGTGACTGGCTGAGCAGGCATTTCCTGTGTTTCACATTAGGACTAGGAAGTGGGGAGCAGTGGGAACCAAAGCAGCGTCAGCAGAAGAAGATCCTTTAGAAAAGTGAATATTTTTTTGAACCCATCTTGGCCCTTTTTACAAATAAACTACAATATTTTTTACCCTATAAGATGCACTCCCCACCCCTACCCAAAGCTCCCCGGGCTCTGTACTCACTGCTTCCTAGTCCTCAGCCGCTTGCAGTGTTGACTGTGCACAGTGTGAGGACGTTGGCGCGATCTGTGACCTCACGCTATGCGTGCTCGGTCACAGCAGAGCGCGTGGCAGGAAGAAGAAAGAGAGAGCTGGATCCTAGGAGCTTTGAGAGCAGGGGAGGTAAGTTGATTCTATTTTATTTGCTCTGAACATGGGGTCCTGATCTGAGGCCTGGGGGTCATTCATATTGGTAGTCTGATCTGAAGTCTGAATGGGGAGGTCTTACTTACATTGGGGCTCTGTTCTGAGGTCTGAATGGGGGTCTAATTTATATTCGTGCTCCTATCTTGGGGTTATTCACATTGGGGGTGTGATCTGAGGTCTGAATAGGGGGGGGGGGGGTCTTATTAAAACAGGGGCTCTGAGTAGAAGTCTGATTAACATTGGGTGTCAGATTGGTGGTCCGATCTTTCTCCGATCACGGGGTTGTCAGTATCGCGCCCACAGCCAATTTGTCCTACGTCTGCTTGAGTTTACGCTTACACGTAATTTTTTCACCTTTGATGGGAGGACCTACCACCAGCTCAGGGGTACAGCGATGGGGAGCCCCTGTGCCCCATCGTATGCCAATCTATTCCTGGGCTGGTGGGAGGAGACCATCGTATTTAAGGAGGATGAAGCTCTGGATACGTACGAGATTGGTCTGTGGGCGCGATACATCGACGACATATTCATTCTCTGGAATGGTGATTATGGGACCTTTGAAGCCTTTGTTCAGCATCTGAATCACAACAAGATTGGTATGCGCTTCACCAGTGAGTCCCATCCCACCACCTTGCCCTTTCTCGATATAAAAATCTCCAAGAATGGGAGGGGGGAACTGGATACATCAATTTATAGGAAGGCTACCTCTACGAATTCCCTCCTGAGGTGGGAGAGCAACCACCCTCTCCCACTCAGGACAGGAATTCCTAGGGGTCAATACCTACGTCTGAGACGAAATTGCTCTGACAAACGTGATTTTGTCAATCAAGCAGCGGATATGAGGAGTAGATTTTTGTCCAGGGGATACCCCGACCATGTTTTGAGATCGGCGTACCAGACAGCCCTGTCTCGACCAAGAGGCCCATTGCTCACTTCTAATCAACCATCTTTCCCGCCAACTAGGGTCATGAGAATGATTGCCAATTTCGATAGGGGGTCCAAACAAGTGAGGCAGATTCTAGGACGCCATTGGCAAATTCTCAAAATGGATCCAGACCTCAAAGACGTCTTGGGTGACCAACCACAAATTACCTATCGCAGAGGATCGAATATACGCGACAAACTCGTGCATAGTCACTATGCACCTGATCGCACCAAAACCACCTGGTTGCGATCTAGGAGTGTGGGATGCTATAGATGTGGGAATTGTATAGCATGCAAACGCATAGACGTCACCAAGTCGTTTGTGAGCAATGTCACCAACAAAACATATTCAATCCCACATTTCATTAACTGTAAAACCAGAGGGGTCATTTATCGGATCCAGTGTGAATGTGGGATTGAATATGTGGGTAAAACGATACGTGAATTCAGGAGGCGGATAGGGGAGCACTTGGGGGACATCTCTCACAAACGAGATACCCCTATCTCGAAACATGTACACACTGTACACAACGGAAAACCTTCCTTGAAATTCCTGGGTTTTGACTTGGTCAAACCGCCTGTGAGAGGGGGTAATTGGGACAGGTGCCTGCTGCAACAAGAATCTCGATGGATTTTTCACCCTGCCTGTGAGAGGGGGTATAATTGGGACCAGGTTACTGTGAGGTTACTTCCTGTTGACATAGTCTCCAGGGTAACCGCCATCTCCACTCCGCCTCCGGATCTGATTGGTCGCCGCAATCATGTGGCATATGCAGCGGAGTGTGTGCGTCGAGGGCGCATGCGCGTGAGTCACACGCGACGCAGGTGCTGACAGGGCGGTCTCCCAGTAAGAGGCGCGCTGGCGATGTATTTAAACTCCACCAAGGTATGTGTCAGGGTGGCTGGTATAGGTTGAGGAACCCCCTTAATGACAGGGACACCACCATACTGAGGACCACCATATCCTCCCACACTGAGAAGCGGAGAAGTATCCATCCCTCTGCAGCATGGCGATCCAGCACCACGGATGCCTGCCCCTAGACTCTGAACTTTATTATTTTTTGAGTCTAGTGTTTCAAGTTACCGCTTAACCGCAGTGTATACTCAACTGTTACCTGCGGTTATAGACCGGTTTTCTGCTTTTTGTCTCTACATGTTCTAAATCCCCCTGAGGAGTCGACACGACAGAAACGCGCCACGTCGGGAGGCTTGTAGTCACTATAGTATTTATTTTTGTTCTGTTTTGTAGTCTAGGGTTCAGGTCCTAACTAGGGACAGGCATCCGGACGGGGTCGCCCTTCTCAGGGCGAGTGCTCTGTATAGACAGGTAGCATGAAAATAGGCCCCATTCCTACCAAGAATATAGGGTGATATAGGGCACAGCACCGCTATTTCCATGACTACATCTCCTGTCTATACTCCCTCTCATCAGGCCTGGTCCCCTGCTGCGCTGATCCTAGTCACCTGGTCGGTAAGGTAAGACTGCCTGCGTCTACACAGGCGCGGCAGTAACAATTTTTCCTTGCTCTACCAGAAGTGGGGTACTTATCATTGAACCTCAATATATGTTGTTTGTGTGTGTTGGTTTGGTAATACTTTGAGCGCACATACAGGCGCATCAGTATAAAGGAGTGCCTTCTCCTTCCTGCCAGCAGTGGGGTCGACACCAGAGAACCCCTTGACTATATGTTTCGTTTTGTGATACATCCTAGGTGTATATTTTAATGTATATCGTATAAAAGTTAATTTTTAAACAAGGATATTTCCCCGCATTTCTCATATTGTGGGCCACTTAGAGCTTGGTCCGATCTAAGGTCTAATGAAAATAGTTTTTCCTTTTTCTCCTCCTCTAAAACCTAGTTTCGTCTTATGGGGTGAAAAGTACTTTAAAATCCATCATGGATACTACAGAAATTCATTGACCTATGTGCAGTCACTGCAGTGACTTACTGGGAGCACTTTTAATAAAATATGTAGTTTTATAAATTGTGTTAACATCTACAAAGGCATTATATTTTAAGGAAATGTTCATTTTAAACATCTGCAATATGCAGTACCTTTATCTTTTTGAACACACAAGGGGTGGTAGAGAAATTCAGACTACAGTTTATTTGCACAGAGGCGAATACATAGTTATCATTTCTAAAGGAAACACGATATTGTCTCCTTGTCACATTTCAAACCTATCCTACAAGCCACAGCTACGTTACACCCTTCTGTTCCTGATATGAGGTCAGAGGTACCCCATTGTATTATAATACCTATGTATACTGCCTTTAAAAATAGTTAAATTCCACCCACACTTTAAAAAACTCCACCCAATTTATACAGCTCGGATTGACCGACGACTACTGAAACCTCATTTTTAAATAAGAACTATAGGAATTATAAAGTCTTGTCAAGCCTCCGCCTGGCAAGATGGGTTCAGCAAACTATATGGAATTCTTTTCATCTTCTCCTACCCAGTCACAAAGCTCTACTTATCCTTTAGAAGGATGCTTGCAAGACATTTCCAAAGGTGGGACATTTTCATTGTGGCAGAGAAGTCTTAGACGCTGCAGTGCCCGAATTTTAAATTCTAAATCATATTAAAGGGGCTTTCCAGGCCTTTTTTATCAATCACTATCCTTAGGATAGGTTAGCAATATCAGATTTCGGAGGTGTAACTCCTGACAACCTCAGCCGCTCACGCGCAGGAATTACACAGTTTAAAAGGTGTGACTTTATCTGGCAGAAAACTGCCATGAATTGCTTAATACATTCCCCCACAGTTGACTGATCGGTAGAGATGAGCGAACCCGAACTTCAACAGGTTAGAGTTCGGTGTTTGGGTGGGTTAGGAATTCCGTTATAGGTTCTGATATAACAGAATATAACGGAATTCGTAGACGTAATGCCAAACGGAAGCCTTTAAGAGACATTCCATATTGATCTGTCATAATAGAAGTCTATGACCAAGCAAAACGGGTCCGTCTGGCTTCTGTTATGCAGGACTTTGTTTCCCGCTCAGCCCCACCAATCAGATACTGATGACCTATGCTGAGGAAAACCCCTTTAAAAAGGGGATGTGCAGGCAATATATTTTGATGACCCGACAACCGGCACCCCCGTCAATCAGCTGATCAGCTGTTTGAAGAGGAGGCAACGCTTCATGCGAGTACTACTTTTCAATACTCTTCAGTATACTGCCCATCGTCTCGGAAGTCTCGGCAGTGCAGTTGAATGGAGCGAGTACTTGTAATTACCCTACAGCACCACTGCAAGGGAGACAACAGGCAGTGTAATGAAGAGGAAGCAGCGCTCGCATGGAACACCATATCCTCCTCAAACAGCTGATTAGCGGGGTTGAAGGGTGTCAGACCCCACCCCCAATTCAGATATTGTGTTTTTATTAAATTTTCAGGCAAGGCAAAATTACCAAGAATAATTTTTTTATGGCGTTCACTGTGTGGGTTAAATAATGGAATAATTTAAAACACCGGGGGTCCTCGCGAACACAGTGATACCATTTATGTTTTTAAAAATGTTGTGTCAAACAAATTAATGGACTTGGTCCTATGGATGAAGGTCACTAAATATCATTAACAATAACTACAGGAATAGTGATTTATTGATTGTATTAAAACATAACTTTTACTAAAGATTTTAAGAAAAATAGGCCTAAAATACATAAATAAATTAAATTATCAGGGCGGCAGTATAACAGGTCAATGTGCCCGGCGGCACCCAAACAATGAAAAAAAGGTACTCGGCGGCACCCAAAAAGAAACCTGTACTCCTACCGCTCTGTCGACAGCGTCCAGGGTGCAGGATGCGTCCAGATGACACCAAGGTGATTATCTCCAATACCGGACGCTCGGCTGCTAGGGATGGCGGGGTTCAACCCTAATTTGGCCCTGTTGAGTGGTCTAAGGCTTGCCCTGATACTTATAAGGGATAGCAGCCTAACCACAGGGCACTCGTCCTTATAAGGGCGACCCCGTCCGGAACCTCTCCCTGTGACCTGGCCCTAATCTAGTCCCGCTCCCTACATGCACGTTTCAACATAGATCATCAGGGGAAATTTTAACTAGGACTTATTTTGCATGAGACGATCGGGTGATACCAAGTATAACACACCCATATGATCGTCATGGACTGACGATCATATGGGTGTGTTATACTTGGAGTTGGCATCACCCAATCGTCTCATGTAAAATAAGTCCTAGTTAGGTATCCTGCTCTCCTTGTGTCACAAGTGACGTCACATGTGCCGCAAGTGCAACAAGGAACTGCTGCAGCCGGCTTACTGGCTGCAGTGATCACGTGACACCCTCCGTCGACAGATGTTGTTATCTGCATGCAGGGGAGATGCAGAGATGGTCGTGGTGCCATTGGGAAGGAATCTGGTGGCGGGGCATTGTGCAGGAGTTAAGTCTTCGATAACCCCTTTATAAAATTTATATAATTCTACAATTTTTTGCACTGGCCACCAGGCCTAAAATATGTTAAGACCTCCTGTCTTTTGAAAGCAGCTACATGGGTTATAGTTAAAATGGACAAGAGCTGACCCCATTGACTTATATGGGAGAATGTTCTATACATGCTATGTGACCCATGCAGAGCTCAGGAGGGAACTGATAGCACCTATTGTGAATAGTGGATACTGTGTAATCTATACAGAGGTGTTACTTGTCATTGTAAGTCTGCCTGTGGTGATAATGACAACAGCTACCTGAAAGTTAGGCTGGGTTCACAGCATGCTTTGAGCCTGTCATCAGAAGTGTATGTCTGGAGGACTTAAAACGCATACCCCTGAGGGAAGCCTCATACGCATCCCAATGTATAGACATACAGTGGGACGCCTCCCCCACACGGTCCCTCTCTATAGCACCGTAGTGCATTTACTACTTTCCCTCCCACGGCATTCTTTTGCAAAACTGAACCCCTTCAATAATAAGCAGCACAGCCTCAGGGGATGAGACAGAGCCTTCATCTGTGCTGCTTATGGTGGAAGAAGTTAAATGGCCTCTGTCAGCAGATTTGTACCTATAGAACTGGCTGACCTGTTACATGTGCACTTGGCAGCTGAAGAGATCTGTGTTGGTCCCATGTTCATATGTGCCCGCATTGCTGAGAGAAATGATGTTTTAATATATGCAAATGAGCCTCTAGGAGCAACAAGGGCGTTGCCATTACACCTAGAGGCTCTGCTCTCTCTGCATCTGCTGCGCCCTCTCCACAGGACCAATCAGTGAAAATGTCATCCCACCCTGTCAAAGTGCAGGGGGCGTGAACTTCTAGGTATAACAGTAACGCCCCCATTGCTCCTAGAGGCTCATTTGCATATAAGGCATCATTTTTTTCATCAATGCGGACTCATATGAACATGGGACCAACACAGATGCCTTCAGCTGCCAAGTGCACATGTAACAGGTCGGCCAGTGTCATAGGGACAGATCTGCTGACAGAGGCCTTTTAAACTGTCACAGGATCTCTCTGAGGCATCAGTTTAGCGGAGGCTAGTGAGCGATGCCATGCAGAGGCCTCCGTGTTTACAGGACACGGCAGGATGGAACCGCGCAGTCTACTACACTATTCCACACTGCAGCATACTGACACATACCAGCCAGACGGAGGTCAATACTGATACTCCTGTGACCTTTAACTAATGGAGCCCTATGCAAACGTTAACAGAAAGGTCTGGAGGTTTCCTGACGTAAACGCTAAACAAAGGGGAAAATGTGATGTGAAGGCAGCCTTACAGAGTAAGTAAACATGCCTGTTATTGGACCTAGTGGCCAATGTGAAAAACTGCAGGATTATATACATTATATAGTGACATAGCAAAAAAACTACATTCTAAAAAAATATGTTTAACATAATGTATGTACACCTTCTGGGGCATTTTTTATGATTGCATTCTACAACTTTTGGGCTAAAAATATATATTTTTCAATTGGTCTTTATAAAAAGATTGAGCCGTTCTGTCACAAAGGGTTAACTGTTTTTCTAGCTGTGTGAATCCTACTTTTACTTTTGGTCATCTAATAACCCGTATCTGTATATTACTAAATGGCCATAAACACTTATTTCACCATTTAATGACCAGGACGTTTTCCATTTTTTCATTCTCATTTTTTACTCCCAGCCTTCCCCAAGCCATAACTTTTTAATTTTTTTAATTCACAAAGCAGTATGAGGGCTTTTTGTTTGCAGGACAAGATGCACCTTCTAATGGCACCATATACAATTGCATAAAATGTGGTGGAAAGTGGGAAAAAAATCCAAATCGGGTGGAATTATACAAAAAAAAAACACCATTCGGCCACAATTTTATGGAGTTTTTATTTTAGGCCTGTAAGAAGGTACAAGGAATCATCATGGATGATGAGTACGTGTCACCAAGGTTCCTGGCCTCGGTGGAATAAGAGCCGTTTTTTTTTTTGTGTCAGCAGCAGTTGCTTTTTGACACCTAGATACTTAGTATGGCTGTAATAGCTGATCCGGGACGGCTCTTACTGGGAGTAGTCAAAGTGCTGGGTGGGTGACTACTCCCCATGTTCTAGGCCGGGTTTTGCCAGGCATGAAAACCAGCCAGCACTGCCAGGTGGGGAGGATTATCTCCATCTGAGAGTGGAGCTCAGGAGGTCTGTGTGCTGTGATCTGAGGGCTGTGTTGGGATCCGCGGCTTGAGCCGGGCTGGAGGGCTCAGACCTCTGTGAGGGCGAACAAGCCGCCTAACGCCTGCCTGTGGACTTCACAAAGCAGAACTTCCAACAGGGTGTGAAGTAACAACCAGGAGAAAAGGTGACTGTTTGTATATGAACTTTTCATGTGTATGAACGATCACCAAGCAACTTGCGTTTTGTTTTGCTTTCACGTGTGAATAAGCACTGATGGTTTGAACCAAGAACTTGTACTTTGCCTCTGTGCTGCACCCGCTAATCCTAACTACCAGAGCGAATCCCCACATTTGGTGGAGGATGCGGACAAGCACAGTGAGGCTGGCGTGAACTCTGATATATTTTTTGGGGTTTACATTTTTGGGCACGGTTGTATGTTGTACATCAAACCAGCGGTATCACAACCCGTACCCCATGACAAAATGGAGGCTGTTGTGAAGGCCCTCGTGGAAGCTAATCTACAGCAGCGAGAGACCAACCTGCACCAAAGGGAGGCTAATAAGCAACAGCAAGAGACCAACCAGTTGCTGCTACAACACGTTATGGCTTTGCAGACAGCAGAAGCAACCCCAAGCAGGGTGGATAAAAATCTATGATTTAAAAAAAATCGGAGTTTTTGGATTTAAATTGGATTTTTTTGGATTTAAATTGGATTTAAATCGGATTTTTTTTATATAAAATGCTTTTTGAGGAAAAATATATTACCATCCAAAGGTTATTCCATCATGAAATAAAGATTAGTTTTTTAATTATGTAGAATAAGGCTGTATATGTTTAATTTTTTGGGTAAATAAATTCCATTAATCCATTCACAATGTCATGCTCTTCCAGAGGTTTTAGGATTATTGAGCAGTTTTTCTGCCTACAAGATATTATCACAGATGCTTGGTTTACTTTTGCAGTTCTCAAAACTGAATTTGACTCAGCAGAGATCACATGCCTCCTCTTCACAGCAAAAATGTTATAACATGAACAGAGTTGAGAAAAAGACCTTAATCCTAACTTCTACAAACCTATGAATACAGAATCAACCTAATCAAACTAATATGAAAAGTTGTTATTCTAAAAATCTTCATCTACTTGCATATTATAAGTTATACCAGCAAGAATTTGTCTTTATGTAGAAAACTATGATTTAAATCAAGCCTTACTGACTAGTGATTTAAATTGTGATTTAAATCAGTTTGATTTAAATTAAATCCATCCTGACCCCAAGCGTCCACGATGCCCAGAAAGCAGTCCGTGCACCAATCCCTAAGATGACACCCGCAGACGACATCGAAACCCACCTGGCGATGTACGAGAAAGTGGCCACCAGGAAAAAGCTGCCCCAAGACTAGTGGGCTGAGGTCATCGCTCCTTTTCTGGCATCAGAGTCCCAGCGCATATATTTCAACTTGTCGGATGATCAAGCGGCTGACTACCCGAAGTTAAAGGGTAAGATTTTGGCAAGAATCGGGGTAAATGTGTTTGTTCGGGCCCAGCGGGTACATCAGTGGGGGTTTAAGCCGGCTGAGCCCGCGAGATCGCAGTATTATGACTTACTCCACCTTTTGCAAAAGTGGCTACAGCCTGATGTGCCGAGTCCCACAGGTATGCTGGATACACTATTGGCTGACATATTCTGGAGGGTGCTGCAACCCCCTCTCCAGCTCTGGATCGGCCAGGTGTCTGCTGGAAATGCCCTGGAAATGGTGGACCTGGTGGAACGCTATGAGGCCACTAAGAATCTTAAGGAGCGTTCTTTCAGGAGGGGGGCAGGTAAACCCCAGAACGCCCCACCCCAGGCCCAACGGTATGAGCCAGTAAAACCCACCTGGGAGGTTCCCACTATGGGCCGGACCCAGGTAATCTGCTGGCGGTGTCAAGAACCTGGTCATATAAGGGTTGACCCCATGAACACTAATTGTGGTTACTGTCAGTCACTGTATGCTATAAAAAAAACTGTGTGCCACATGTTCCCCGGAATTTCTCGACCACTTGTGCCAGGTGGAAGTGGGAGACACTCAAGCTGATGCGCTGCTGGACTCAGGGAGCTTGGTGACCTTAATAAGGGTGCCCAAGTGCGGTCCGCTGAGTATACTGGCCTGGGGTGATGTGCATTCACGGAGACTTAAAAGACTACCCCACAGCGCTGGTGACTCTAGCCACGGTAGCCGGCAGGTGGACCCACGCAGTCACTGCAAACTTGCACTACAAACTTATAATAAGGAGAGACTTTCCGGGTTTCCCGGCTCCATGGCCGGTTGTGAGAGTGAGTGGTACCCCTGAGTCAGGGCTGAGCCCAGGAGATAAGCCTTGTTCAGGAGGACCGCCAGAACCCTGGGAACCTGAGGTCGAAGGGCCAGCAGTAGGGATGACTGCCACCTCGGTGGAAGAAGGGGAGACAACCCTGCATAGGGTAATGGTGGGAGACGTGGGGGAATTGCCACCGGGACCTGAGTTGGCAGACCTCAACGTCTCCGGGGAGGATTTTGGTACAGCTCAAAGCCAAGACCCAACCCTATCCCGGGCTTGGGAGAATGTGGTAATAGTTGATGGGGTACCCCAACAACCTAAGGCTGAGTCAATGTTTCACCGTTTTGTGTTCAACCAGAATATGCTATATCGGGTAAACCAGCTGCGGGGTGAACCCATTGAACAGTTGGTGGTGCCTCGGGCTTATCAAAAACTCGTTTTAGAGTTAGCCCACCAACATGTTCTCGGGGGTCATCTGGGACTGCAGAAGACACAGGATCGGATACTTCAATGGTTTTACTGCCCGAGTGTGTTTAGAGAGGTGGATGACTTTTGTAAGTCTTGCCCGACCTGCCAAACAACTAGCCCCCAGCACCTGTTCCGCAGTTTCTTAGTGCCTCTCCCAATTATCGTGACTCCATTTGAAAGAATCGCTATGGATCTCGTAGGCCCAGTACCGAAGTCCGCTAGAGGACACCAACATATCTTGGTAGTCCTAAACTATGCCACTCGGTACCTGGAGGTGGTGCCACTGCGTCATACATCGGCAAAACTCATAGCAAAGGAATTAATGGAGATGTTCTCCAGAGTGGGGCTACCTAAAGAGGTTCTGACTGACCAAGGGACCCCTTTTATGTCCAAGGTCATGCGGAAACTCTGTAAGTTGCTAAACATCAAGCAGATACAGACATCTGTCTATCACCAGCAAACTGACTGCCTAGTAGAAAGGTTTAATAAAACGTTAAAAACCATGTTAAAACGAGTAGTGTCTAAGGATGGGAAGGACTGGGACCTCCTTCTACCCTATTTTATGTTTGCAGTGCGAGAAGAGCCCCAGGCCTCTACTGGGTTCTCGCCCTTCAAACCTCTATATGGCAGACATCCACGTAGTCTGTTGGATATAGCCAAAGAGGCGTGGGAGCAACAACCCACACCATATAAGAGCGTTATTGAATATGTTACCCAAATGCAGGAACGTATGGAAACCGTGTTGGCACTGGTAAAGGAACATATGGAGGCAGCTCAGGGAGCTCAAAGTCGGGTGTATAATCGGCAGGCTTGGGTCCGGATCTTTAACCCAGGAGATCGGGTTTAGGTTCTGGTACCGACAGTGGACAGTAGGTTACTGGCTAGGTTGCAGGGACCCTTCGAGGTACTCAAAAAGGTTGGAGAAGTAAACTACAAGGTACACCAGCCAGGGCGGCAGAAGCCGAGCAGGTGTACCATGTGAATTTGCTCAAACCTTGGAAAGATAGGGAGACCAGTATTGACAGCCCGCGGCCGAGTTTTCTAAAAGAAGAGGCTCCGGCCCCTCAGTCTAATGTAAGGGAAGCGGTTGCCACAGTGAAGATTGCTGATAGCCTCTCCTTTAAACAGATTCAGGAGGCCAAGGGGTTCGTCAGCAGGAACATGGACGTGTTCTCAGACCTCCCTGTTCGCACTTCCATAATCCAGCATGACATTGTCACTGAGCCTTAGGTCAAAATCTGGTTGAAACCATACTGGGTACCTGAGGCTTGGCGACAAGCCATTTCGGAGGAAGTGCAGCTAATGCTGCAACTAGACGTCATTGAGGAGTCCAAAAGTGAGTGGGCCAGTCCCATAGTCTAAATACCAAAGCCAGACGGGTCGTTACAATTCTGCAAAGATTTCCGGAAAGTAAACGAAATCTCCAAGTTCGATGCGTTTCCCATACCCCGGGTAGACAAGCTGATTGAGAGGTTAGGACAAGCCCGGTATTTTTCTGTTTTGGACCTCACCAAAGTGTACTGGCAGGTACCCTTAATGGAGGCTGCTAAAGAGAAAACGGCTGGGCTATACCAGTATAAGGTGTTACTCTTTCGTCTGCATGGCGCCCCCGCCACTTTCCAAAGGCTAATGGAAAAGTCACCTGCCCAAAGTGCAGGCTGTAGTAGACCCCCTTCGAAAAGCTGGACTAACCGCTTACCCCCAAAAATTTGTAATAGGGTTAGAGGAGACAAAATTCCTGGGGTATGTCATTGGGCGCAGAGTGATCAAACCCCAAGTAAACAAAATAGAGGTGATAAGAATCTCGCCCCGACCTGTCACCACTAAACAAGTAAAGTTATTCCTAGGAATGATAGGCTATTACATGAGATTTATTCCCCACTTTGCTACTGTAGCCGCGCCATTGACAGGGTTATTGAAGGGACGCAAGTGAGTGATGGTTCACTGGAATTACCGGGCGGAAGAGGCTGTCTCCGCTTTGAAGTCGGCCCTGTTTGGGTCCCCAGTTTTGGTGACGCCCGACTTCAAGTGGGAATTCATAGTACAGACAGGCGCCTCCGAAGTAGGCCTCGGTGCTGTACTGTCTCAGGAAGTCAACGGGAGGAGCATTCCGTTGTCTTCCTAAGCTGCAAGCTCTCCCCAGCTGAGACTAGGTACAGTATAGTGGAGAGAGAGTGCCTGGCTATCAATTGGGCACTCGAGTCTCTCCACTATAATTTGTTGGGAAGAACATTCCGCCTGGTGACTGAGCACTTCCCTCTCAAGTGGATGAGCCCCTCTCAAGTTCTCCGTAGAACACAGGGCAGGCCGGTTGCAGGGAAACGCGGATGCCCTGTTCCGAGTACACTGTATGGCATGTGTTCACCCCCTCAGGGTTGAACAAAGGGGCGAGGTATGTAAGAAGGTACAAGGAATCATCGTGGATGATAGGTATGTGTCACTGAGGTTCCTGGCCTCGGTGGAGTAAGAGCCGGTTTTTATGCAGCAGCAGTTGCGGTTTGACACCTTTACACTTAGTATGGCTGTAATAACTGATCCGGGACGGCTCTTACTGGGAGTAGTTAAAGTGCTGGGTGGGTGACTACTCCCCATGTTCCAGGACGGGTTTTGCCAGGCATAAAAAACAGCCACCACTGCCAGTTGGGGAGGATTACCTCCGTCTGACAGTGGAGCTCAGGAAGTCTGTGTGCTGTGATCTGAGGGCTGTGTTGGGATCCGCGGCTTGAGCCGGGCTGGAGGGCTCAGACCCCTGTGAGGACGAACAGGCCGCCTAACGCCTGCCTGTGGACTTGCCAAAGCAAAACTTCCAACAGTGTGTGAAGTAACACCAAGGAGAAAAGGTGACTGTTTTGTATGTGAACTTTTCACGTGTGTGAACGATCACCAAGCATCTTGCGTTTTTGTTTTGCTTTCACGTGTGAATAAACCCTGATGTTTTGAACCAAGAACTTGTACTTTGCCTCTGTGCTGCACCCGCTAATCCTAACTACCAGAGCGAATCCCCACAGGCCCCTTGCACACGAATGATACAAATTAAGTCCGGATGCGTTCAGGGTGCGTTCAGGAAAACTCGCACCATTTCACAAGCAAGTTCAGTCAGTTTTGTCTGCGATTGCGTTCAGTTTTTTTCGTGCAGGTGAAATGCGCATTGATGCGTTTTTCACGTGAACGATAAAAAACTGAACATCTTTTAGCAACCATCAGTGAAAAACACATCGCGTCTGCACTTGCTTCCAGGGTTGCGTGAAAAATGTAGAATATAGAACATGCAAATGTACACAGACTCATTGAAATTAATGGGTCCGGATTCAGTGCGGGTGCAATGCATTTACATCATGCATTGCACCAGCGCAGAAAAGTTGCTCGTGTGAAAGGGGCCTTACACCATTTCCTATGCAGTAAAATTGACCCGTTAATTTTATTCTCCAGGTCAGTACAATTACAGCAATACAACATATATTCAATTTTACTTTCGTTTTAATTGTGAAAAAGACATTTTTTTTTCTTTTCATTGCCATATTCTGACCCCTCTAACTTTTTTGTAGGTACAGTTCCTTGCAAAAGTATTCGACCCTGTTGACTTTTTCGTGTTTTGGTGCCTCACAACCTGGAATTAACATGGATTGTTTGATTATTTGCATCATTTAATTTACAGAACATGCCCACAACTTTAAATATGTTTGTAATTTTTTTTTATTGTGAAGCAATACGACAAATAGGACAAAATAACAGAAAAAGTCATTGTGCATAACTATTCAAAGGCAATACTTTGTAGAGCCACTTTTTGCGACAATCACAGCTCCAAGTCGCTTTGGATAAGTCTCTATGAGCTTGCCACATCTTACCACTGGGATTTTTGCCCATTCCTCTTTGCAAAACTGCTCCAGCTCCTTCAAGTTGGATGGTTTGCGCTTGTGAACAGTAATCTTTAGGCCATTCCAACACATTTACATGTTTCTTCTTAAAGGGAGTCTGTCAGCAGATTTACCCCTTTTTAACAGTTGCCATTATGCTGTAGCCGCAAAACAGACGATTAACACAGTACCTTTATACGCTTTGGTGGACTTTTAAATCTGCCAAAAACGAACTTTGATGAGGGCTCGCAAGTGCCCAGGGCGGAGTCCACCGGGTTGGAGCCCAGGCAGCTCTGCCTCTTCGGCTCTTATCCCCGCCCAGCCTCCTCCTCTCCTCGCCTATCTGTTGTCTCTCCCCCTCAGCGAGATCCCGCGCCGACACGATGACTTCCTTGGTCGGGGCATGCGCATAAGCTACTGCGATGCCGTGTCAGCAATGGGCATTGCAGTGCGCATGCCCCGGCCAAGGAAGTTATCGCATCGGCGCGGGATCTCGCTGAGGGGGAGAGACAACAGATAGGCGAGCAGAGGAGGAGGCTGGGTGGGGATAAGAGCCGAAGAGGCAGAGCTGCCTGGGCTCCAACCCGGTGGACTCCGCCCTGGGCACTTGCGAGCCCTCATCAAAGTTCGTTTTTGGCAGATTTAAAAGTCCACCAAAGCGTATAAAGGTACTGTGTTAATCGTCTGTTTTGCGGCTACAGCATAATGGCAACTGTTAAAAAGGGGTAAATCTGCTGACAGACTCCCTTTAAACCAGTCACACGCACCCCAAAATAGTGCCAATAGAACCGTCATCTCATCCCGCAAAAATCATACCCTACCCAAGGTAATCGCCCAAAATCTGAAAAAATTATGGCTCTCAGACTATGGAAACACTAAAACATGATTTTTTTTTTTGCTTCAAAATAAAAAAAAGTATACATATTGGGTATCGCCGCATCCGTGACAACCTGGTCTATAAAAATATCACATGATCTAACCTGCCAGATGAATGTTGTAAATAACAAAAAATAAAAAATGCCAAAACAGCTATTTCTTGTTATCTTGCCTTACAAAAAGTGTAATATAGAGCAACCAAAAATCATATGTACCCTAAACTAGTACCAACAATACTGCCACCCTATCCCGTAGTTTCTAAAATGGGGCCACTTTTTGGGAGTTTCTACTCTAGGGGTGCATCAGGGGGCTTCAAATGGGACATGGTGTCAAAAAAAAACAGTCCAGCAAAATCTGCCTTCCAAAAACCGTATGGCATTCCTTTCCTTTTGCGCCCTGCAGTGTTCCCGTACAGCAGTTTACGACCACATATGGGGTGTTTCTGTAAACTACAAAATCAGGGCCGTAAATATTGAGTTTTGTTTGGCTGTTAACCCTTGCTTTGTTACTGGGAAAAATGGATTAAAATGGAAAATTTGCCAACAAATTGAAATTCTGAATTTTCATCTCCATTTGCCAATAACTCTTGTGGAACACCTAAAGGGTTAACGACGTTTGTAAAATCTGTTTTGAATACCTTGAGGCATGTAGTTTCTTAGATGGGGTCACTTTTTTGGAATTTCTACTCTAGGGGTGCATCAGGGGGGCTTCAAATGGGACATGGTGTAAAAAAAAAAACAGTCCAGCAAAACCTGCCTTCCAAAAACCGTATGGCATTCCTTTCTTTCTGCGCCCTGTCGTCTGCCCATACAGTAGTTTACGACCACATATGGGGTGTTTCTGTAAACTACAGAATCAGGGCCATAAATATTGAGTTTGGTTTGGCTGTTAACCCTTGCTTTGTAACTGGAAAAAAATTATTAAAATGGAAAATCTGCCAAAAAAGTGAAATTTTAAAATTGCATCTCTATTTTCCATTAAACCTAAAGGGTTAACAAAGTTTGTAAAATCAGTTTTGAATACCTTGAGGGGTGTGGTTTATAGAATGGGGTCATTTTTGGGTGGTTTCTATTATGTAAGCCTCGCAAAGTGACTTCAGACATGAACTGGTCCCTAAAAAATTTTTTTTTTTTAATTTCAAGATTTGCTTCTAAACTTCTAAGCCTTGTAACATCCCCAAAAAATAAAATATCATTCCCAAAATGATCCAAACATGAAGTAGACATATGGGGAATGTAAAGTAATAACTATTTTTGGAGGTATTACTATCTATTATAAAAGTAGAGAAATTGAAATTTGCAAATTTGCTAATTTTTCCAAATTTCTGGTAAATTTGGTACTTTTTTATAAATAAAAATGAAATTTTTGGACTTTATTTTACCACTGTCATGAAGTACAATATGTGATGAGAAAACAATCTCAGAATGGCCTGGATAAGAAAAAGCGTTTTAAAGTTATTACCACATAAAGTGACACATGTCAGATTTGCATCTGAAGGGGTTAAATTCCATTCCTGTTCACATTATCATGTTCTGTACCTCAGAGTTGCACAAAGCTATAATGCGGCCCCCATAAGAGTACGGCTACGCGGCCCCCATAAGAGTACGGCTACGCGGCCCCCATAAGAGTACGGCTACGCGGCCCCCATAAGAGTACGGCTACGCGGCCCCCATAAGAGTACGGCTACGCGGCCCCCATAAGAGTACGGCTACGCGGCCCCCATAAGAGTACGGCTACGCGGCCCCCATAAGAGTACGGCTACGCGGCACCCATAAGAGTACGGCTACGCGGCACCCATAAGAGTACGGCTACGCGGCACCCATAAGAGTACGGCTACGCGGCCCCCATAAGAGTACGGCTACGCGGCACCCATAAGAGTACGGCTACGCGGCACCCATAAGAGTACGGCTACGCGGCACCCATAAGAGTACGGCTACGCGGCACCCATAAGAGTACGGCTACGCGGCACCCATAAGAGTACGGCTACGCGGCACCCATAAGAGTACGGCTACGCGGCACCCATAAGAGTACGGCTACGCGGCACCCATAAGAGTACGGCTACCCGGCACCCATAAGAGTACGGCTACACGGCACCCATAAGAGTACGGCTACACGGCACCCATAAGAGTACGGCTACACGGCACCCATAAGAGTACGGCTACACGGCACCCATAAGAGTACGGCTACACGGCACCCATAAGAGTACGGCTACACGGCACCCATAAGAGTACGGCTACACGGCACCCATAAGAGTACGGCTACACGGCACCCATAGGAGTACGGCTACAAGGTGACACTGATCGTGGCCAGCAGGTTCACAGTAGAGGTGATCCCATAAAAATAAAGGGGAATGCCGCGCGAGTCGCAAAAAAAAGCACTGCTGTGACTGGCGCGGCGACCATCATGACCAGTGTCACAGAGTAGCCGTACCCTAAAAGTCCATTGGACCCATACAGGTCCTCCAAAGAACCGCGCCAGGCACCCCTACCAGCCTGACTTCGCACACACCAAGGAACATTTTCCAGGAATTGTCTAGAATTTATGGCACAATTTCCAAGACTGAAGAGTTTTTTCCAACCACAAAAAAAAAAAAAAACACAGGTCGCAATGGGGCAGATTCCAAATACCTAATGTGAATGAGGACTGAAGTTTCCTCACATTTCTATAACCTGAGGCGCAAACACTAGGAACATGCGAGACCCGTCACCCACGGGAACAGGGGATGGCGGCACCCGACAGGTTGGTTGCCGCAGCGTGTGCACGGGCTCACACTAGCCGCAGCAGCTGATACAGACAGTGTCGGGGAAGCTGTAACCACATGAAGCTCCGGATGCACCGGCTACAGGACTCACCTGGAGGAGCTGGGAGCCGCGGTGAATGCTGCAGTTCTCCACCCCTGACACAAATCACGGCCGCTTCTGGGTGCGGGGGCGGGTGAGGCGCGAGGATCCGGGCGGCGGGTGTCACAGCAGTGAGATGATAAAGCTGAGCAGACGGCACACCGGCTCTGTGCCCCATTCACACACTGCAGCGGTATTCTTCCGGATCTTTAGGGAAGCAACTGCATAGGATTACTTACTTAGAACATTTAAACCTAATTAAAAATTTCTGGTCTGGGGTCTGAATTGTGTTGGTCTAAGGGGTGGGAATGGCATCAGTAGTGAGGCGCCAAAGATGGCAGCAAACTCTGCCTTAAGGGCTCATGCACACGGCAATCCGCAAAACACGGATCAGCAAAAAAACGGATGACGTCCGTGTGCATTCCGTATTTAGCAGAACAGAACAGCTGCCCCTAATAGAACAGTACTACCCTTGTCCGTAACGTGGACAACAATGCAACATGTTTTTTTGCAGAACGGACATACGGAAACGGAATGCACACAGAGTAAGGCCTCTTTCACACGACCGTTTTTTTTTTCCGTTTTGCGGGCCGTTTTTTGCGGTCCGTATACGGTCCGTATACGGAACCATTCATTTCAATGGTTCCGCAAAAAAAACTGAATGTACTCCGTGTGCATTCCGTTTCCGTATTTCCGTTTTTCCGTTCCGTTTAAAGATAGAACATGTCCTATATTTGGCCGCAAATCACGTTCCGTGGCTCCATTAAAGTCTATGGGTCCGCAAAAAAAACGGAATGCATACGGAAATGCATCCGTATGTCTTCCGTATCCGTTCCGTTTTTTGCGGAACCATCTATTGAAAATGTTATGCCCAGCCCAATTTTTAATATGAAATTACTGTATACTGTATTTGCCATACGGAAAAACGGAACGGAACAACGGAACGGAAACGGAACCACAACGGAAGCAAAAAACGGAACAACGGATCCGTGAAAAACGGACCGCAAAACACTGAAATGGACATACTGTCGTGTGAAAGAGGCCTAAGGGTCCATTCACACGTCCGTTGTTTCTTTCCTGATCTGTTCCGTTTTTTGCGGAACAGATCTGGACCAGATCTGTACCCATTCATTTTCAATGGGTCCTGAAAAAAAATCAGACATTGTGCTGTCCGTTTTTTTTCAGGACCCATTGAAAATGAATGAGTCCAGATCTGGTCCAGATCTGTTCCGCAAAAAACGGAACAGATCAGGAAAGAAACAACGGACGTGTGAATGGACCCTTTCTTCTGTTTTTTTGGCTGACCCATCGAAATGAATGGTTCCACATACGGCCGCAAAAAATAAAAAAACGGACACGGAGAGAAAATAAGTTTGTGTGCATGAACTCTCATGCATGTGACCTTATGTATTTTGGGGTCTGCAAAACACGGAACTGCAAAAAAAAAGGATAACATCCGTGTTACCTCCGCTTTTTTGCGGATCTGTTGTATCAATGCCTGTCCTTGTCCGCAAAACGGACAAGAATAGGACATATTCTATTTTTCTGCGGAATGGATTTGTGGACATATGGATACAAAATGCACAATTTCCATATATTTTTTATTTTTTTTTGCAGCCCCATTGAAATGAATAGTTCCGCATACAGGCCTAAAAAGAAAACGGACACGGTTAAAAAAATCCATTTGTGTGCATGAGCCCTTAAGGTCCCTTTACACTGGGCAACGATCTAGCACAGGGGTCAGCAACCTCTGGCCCTTCAGGTCTTGTGAAACATAGTTGTTCTCTGAACATGCTGGGAGTTGTAGTTCTGAAGGTTGCTGATCCCTGATCAGTGCAGTAACATGCAGCGATCTCCTCTGGAGTAGGGGGAGGAGTGACCACTAATGCCATCGCTCTCCCCTATGCTGTCTCCTTGGTTCCGGGCAGCAGATCATGTTTACACAGTTCGATCTGCTACTGGGAAACAAGGATCTTTTGTGCCGCTGGTTTGCAATGATCTTTTCAATTGTCGCCCCGTGTAAAGGGCCCATTACTTGGGAGAGGTAGTCATGGCTGTCTGGGCCAGGTGGAAAATAAAAGGAAATAAAATAAAAAAATCTCCCTATTACTGCCTTTTAGGGCTCATGCACATGAACATATTTCCTTTCCGTGTCCGTTCCGTTTTTTTTGCGGACCGTATGCGGAACCATTTACGTCAATGGGTCAGCAGAAAAATGGAAGTTACTCCGTGTGCATTCCATTTCTGTATTTCCGTTCCGCAAAAAAATAGAACATGTCCTATTGTTGTCCGCATTACGGACAAGGATAGTACTGTTCTATGAGGGGCCAGCTGTTCCGTTCTGCTAAATACGGAATGCACACGGACGTCATCCGTATTTTTTTGCAGAGTATTATAGCTTCATCCTATCCAGCTGGACAGACTACAGTACCCCGCACTACTGCTAACTGAGGGAAACAATGGAGAGGTGGCAATGATTGCAGACGCGCCTCGGATCCTTTAAACTACTGATTGACAGGGACCCAAGCGTCAGACGTCCACGGATCAGATCCCAATTTTCTGCCCTGAGGATAGCAGATCAGTATCTCGAACCTGGAAAACCTCTTTAAAATGAGACAGCTTAAAGACTATATACCGGTACAGCTTCGGGGGAAATTTTCTTTAAATGTTTGCTGTCATTGAAGGACACACAGTGAACACTGCACGATTTGTAACACAAAAGAAGAACGGTGGACTCGCTGTTTTCTCTATCCTCCCCCCACCCCCAGAAAAACTTAATGAAACTTAAAGGGGTTGTCTCGCTAGGATTTGCCCCCATTTCCTGATGGGTGCGGGTCCCAGCAGTGGACAACGGAGCCCTAAAAGTGGCCGCCCTCTATCCATTTTCTATGAGGCCGCCGAAAATAGCCGAGCGCTGGCTCCGCTAATTCCATCAGGCCCATAGAAGTGAATGGGAGTTGTGGCCAGTCATGTGCAGTGCGCTCCCATTCACCTCTATGGGGAGACGGCTTGGTGGTGGCCACCACTTTGCAGGGCTCCGTTTCCAATATAGGTGCGGGTCCCATCGGTCACGCCCGCATCTATAAAACATCGGGGGCATATGCTAGCAATATGCCCCCTTTGTCTGAGATGAGATAACCCCTTTAATGAACAAGCCATATGTAACCCAAAATAGTGCCACAAAAAAAAACAACTAATCCCCCCAAAATAAGCTCCCATACATCCATATCAATAGAAAAAAAGGGTTAAAGCTCATGGAATGTGATGATGAAAAACAAAGAAAATGCTCCTAAAGGCCCAAAATAGGCTGGTCCTGAAGGAGTTAATCCTAAACCTAACATGTTTGTGGTGAGCGTGGTTTATCAGAAAGGTGCGTGGCTTCATGTAAAATGGAGTGTGGTTTATCAGGTGTGAGGCTTCATGTAAAATGTGTCGTGATTTATCAGAAAGGTGCGTGGCTTTATGTAAAATAAAATGTGGTTTATCAGGTGTGAGGCTTTATGTAAAATGGAACATGGTTTATCAGAAAGGTGTGAGGCTTCATGTAAAATAAAGCGTGGATTATCAGGTGTGTGGCTTTATGTAAAATGTGGCGTGGTTTATTAGAAAGGTACGTGGCTTCATCTAAAACATTGTGTTGTTTATGAAAAAGAAAAACCATCAGGAAGGAAACCTAAACCTAACCGTTTTTCTCTCACATATTTTCACGTGGCAAATCCGCAGCGTTGTGCAGTGCCAGCAAAGTGGATGAGAATTTCTGAAGACGCTGTGTAAAAGAACGAAGCGGAAAAGCTGCAGCATTGCGGATTTGAAATCCACAGTATGTCAATTTATACGGCGGATTACTCTTGCGGATTTCACCCTTTGCAATGGTGAAGGTGAAATCTGCAGTTTTTTCTGCGGCAAACCCGAATGTAATACGTGCGATTTTGTTGTGTTTTTTTTTTGGTTTTTTTTTTTCTGCGGAAACACACCATAAGGGCCCATTCACACGATCGTATGTTCGCTGTGCCGCAAATAGGGGTCCGCAATACACAGGCCCCGGCCGTGTGAATCCCGTATTGCAGTGTGGACTTATTGACTTGAATGGGTCCACGATCTGCAAAATACGGCAAATGATAGGACCTGTATTGTGGACCGCTATTTGCAGCACAGCGACCATACGATCGTGTGAATGGGCCCTAAGGGTCCATTCACACATCCGCAAGTGTTTTGCGGTCTGCAAATTGCGGATCCGCAAAACACGGACACTGGCCATGTGTGTTTTGCATTTTGCGGACCTCACATGGCCAGCTCTATGATTGAAATGCCTATTCTTGTCCGGGGCTGCAGACAAGAATAGGACATGCTCTATCTTTTTTGCGGGGCCGTGGAAAGGAACTACGGATGCGGACACGGTGTGCTGTCCGCATCTTTTGCGTCCCCATTTAAATGAATGAGTCTGCACCCAAAATTGCGGAACGGATGCGGACGTGTGAATGGACCCTTAACCGCTGAGGATTTTTCCGCTGGATTTTCAGTCCCGTTTGAACCCAGCCTAGATGAGAACCAATATCTGACACTCCAGGGAATGTCACGAGGATCTTTATCAGCGCTCTTACATGCACTTGTGATGATCGGGGATCTTTGGCCTGTAATAATATAATGCAAAAGTATTTACAGCTGGGAGATTTGATGCAGGCAGAGTACAAAGTGCGGGAAAGGATTGCAACTGTTCCATTAGGAATAAGGGTCAGTGACCAAAACTTGTAAGAACTGTGTCTGAATGGAGACTAAACAGACATAACACAAAACGTTGCTCGGCAGATCCAATCAACTTTAGGCTACTTTCACACTTGCGTTCGGGGCTCCGCTTGTGAGTCCCGTTTGAAGGCTCTCACAAGCGGCCCCGAACGGATCCGTACTGCCCTAATGCATTCTGAGTGGATGCGGATCCGCTCAGAATGCATCAGTCTGGCACCGTTTGTCCTCCGCTCAGCAGACAGACACCTGAACGCTGCTTGCAGCGTTCGGATGTCCGCCTGGCCGTGCGGAGGCAAACGGATCCGTCAAGACTTACAATGTAAGTCAATGGGGACGGATCCGTTTGAAGTTGACACAATATGGCTCAATTTTCAAACGGATCCGTCCCCCATTGACTTTCAATGTAAAGTCAAAACGGATCCGTTTGCATTATCATGAACAAAAATTTTTTTGTTCATGGTAATGCAAACGGATCCGTTCTGAACGGATCTAAGCGTTTGCATTATAGGTGCGGATCCGTCTGTGCAGATACCAGATGCATCCGCAATGAACGCAGGTGTGAAAGTAGCCTTAAAGAGGAGCCGTCCCCTCTCCTGACATGTCTGTATTAGTAACTACGTGCATTCCCCATGTAATAACAATTCAGAATCATCTATTGTTATGACTCTGATGTGCCATTCCCATATTATTCCTGCTAGAAGTTTACAAATAAATTGCCATCAGTCTACGGTAAAGGTACTGCTGGGTGTTACCAGTAGCGAGTCTGGATGACTCTGTCCAATCAGTGCTGCTAGTGTCAGACTGTGAAGGGACACACCCCTTACTGGTAACACCCAGCTGTACCTTTACTGCAAGCTGCTGGTAATTCATTTATAACTTCTGCAATGAGCAGGACCGTGGTACGGTTAGGCGGACGCCAAAATTATGCAGTGGGTCTGGATATGGATATAAAAGTCTATTGTTTTTGTTCGTTACGCCAATTGCAGCGTGCGCAGGGTACAGTCTCGGGGCCCTTTAAGGTGTTGCAACTCACGTACCAGGTGAGGAATGCCAGAGTGGTGTAATGTCTCTGTGTGGTAATGGCAATAGTGTCAACGGTGTCCCCTACCTTGGTACGGCTGGACTCCTGGATCCTGGCTCACTTGCAATAAATGAGTGTAGCTAGTAGGAGTAATTGAGGAACTTGGTAGCAATGAATGAGATCCAGATTTGGAATAACCAGCTGAGGCTGAAGGCTCAGACTCGGGAAGGTGATCTTTGGTCTCAGCCGAGACACGATCCTGGGTTGGGATCCCTAGAACTGGGAGCTGATACCAGCACAGCCTTTCCATAGCCGGGGTGGCTGGCACACTAACTGAACTTCCTTCTCTCCCCATGAGGCAGGACATGGGCCAGCCCACTTCTGCTCATAGAGGGGGAGCTAAACTGAAATGAACTATTCCAGTCTAGATATGCTAAACTGAACTAAGGCCTTGCTAAACATTGCTGCCACCTGCTGGTGTACATGGGAATTACAGCAAAGTACATTCAAACACGGCTTTCATTGCACATTTGTGAGGAATATCAAATCAAAAAGGCACATGTTACCAACAAATAGTAGCGGGGAAAAAGAGTTTAGTAACATAACTCTGGGATGTTACACTTCTAGTAGAAATAACAGATGGATGGCACAACATAGAGCCATGGGAATAGACGTCTAGAATTGTTATCACATGAGGGATGCAAGTACTTACTAAAACAGACATGTCAGGAGAGGTGAGAGGTCCTCTTTAAGGCCAGGTTCAAATGTGACTGATAATACAGCGGAAAAGTCTGGTGCGGTTTTTGCTGTGTACGTTTCCAAACGTATTATATTGCATTCTGCTGCCACGGAAAAACAAGTGGACTTCACCCTCTCCACTACATAGGGTTAAAAACAATAACATGGGGGCTGTCAGTCAGTGAAAACGGACAAAATAGAATGTTTTATTTTTTTTACATCCGTTATTCACTGGCCGTGTGAATAACCCCTTAGACTACCATTGTTCTTCAAACGCACATCTGATGGCCGTCACATCAGTTTTTCGCTATCGTATGAATGTAGCCTTAGGCTGGTTTCACACGGGCGTTGCGGGAAAAGGTGCGGGTGCGTTGCGGGAACATGCACGATTTTTAATACAGAATGCATAGACAATAGCGCTGGAGGGGTTAAAACTAAATAAATAAAACATTTAACTCACCTTAATCCACATGATCGCGCAGCCATCATCTCTTCTGTCTTCTTCTTTGCTGTGTACAGGAAAAGGACCTGTGGTGACGTCACTCCGGTCATCACATGGTCCATCACATGATCTTTTACCATGGTGATGGACCATGTGATGACCAGAGTAACGTCACCACAGGTCCTTTTCCTGTACACAGCAAAGAAAAAGACAGAAGAGAAGCCGGGCTGCGGATGCTTGCGATTTTCACGCAGCCCCATTCACTTCTATGGGGCCTGCGTTGCGTGATAAACGCACAATATAGAGCATGCTGCGATTTTCACGCAACGCATAAGTGATGCGTGAAAATCACCGCTAATGTGCACAGCCCCATAGAAATGGACGGGCCCGGATCCAGTGCGGGTGCAATGCGTTCACCTCACGCATTGCGCCCGTGTGAAAGAGGCCTTATCATTTTTCAATATGTCTTCTATATCAATCCCTTGTGGTTTTCAAGAACCCTGCTTTCCGTCATTCAACAGGAACTTTTATTTTCTTTCAAAAATGTTCCCTGGCCTTGTTGGGCTGGGTTCACATACAGGTCCTTCTCCAAAAATTAGCATATTGTGATAAAGTTCATTATTTTCTGTAATGTACTGATAAACATTAGACTTTCATATATTTTAGATTCATTACACACCAACTGAAGTAGTTCAAGCCTTTTATTGTTTTAATATTGATGATTTTGGCATACAGCTCATGAAAACCCAAATTTCCTATCTCAAAAAATTAGCATATTTCATCCGACCAATAAAAGAAAAGTGTTTTTAATACAAAAAAAGTCAACCTTCAAATAATTATGTTCAGTTATGCACTCAATACTTGGTCGGGAATCCTTTTGCAAAAATGACTGCTTCAATGCGGCGTGGCATGGAGGCAATCAGCCTGTGGCACTGCTGAGGTGTTATGGAGGCCCAGGATGCTTCGATAGCGGCCTTAAGCTCATCCAGAGTGTTGGGTCTTGCGTCTCTCAACTTTCTCTTCCCAATATCCCACAGATTCTCTATGGGGTTCAGGTCAGGAGAGTTGGCAGGCCAACTGAGCACAGTAATACCATGGTCAGTAAACCATTTACCAGTGGATTTGGCACTGTGAGCAGGTGCCAGGTCGTGCTGAAAAATGAAATCTTCATCTCCATAAAGCTTTTCAGCAGATGGAAGCATGAAGTGCTCCAAAATCTCCTGATAGCTAGCTGCATTGACCCTGCCCTTGATAAAACACAGTGGACCAACACCAGCAGCTGACATGGCACCCCAGACCATCACTGACTGTGGGTACTTGACACTGGACTTCAGGCATTTTGGCATTTCCCTCTCCCCAGTCTTCCTCCAGACTCTGGCACCTTGATTTCCGAATGACATGCAAAATTTGCTTTCATCCGAAAAAAGTACTTTGGACCACTGAGCAACAGTCCAGTGCTGCTTCTCTGTAGCCCAGGTCAGGCGCTTCTGCCGCTGTTTCTGGGGAATGCGGCACCTGTAGCCCATTTCCTGCACACGCCTGTACACGGTGGCTCTGGATGTTTCTACTCCAGACTCAGTCCACTGCTTCCGCAGGTCCCCCAAGGTCTGGAATCGGTCCTTCTCCACAATCTTCCTCAGGGTCCGACCTCTTCTCGTTGTGCAGCGTTTTCTGCCACACTTTTTCCTTCCCACAGACTTCCCACTGAGGTGCCTTGATACAGCACTCTGGGAACAGCCTATTCGTTCATAAATTTCTTTCTGTGTCTTACCCTCTTGCTTGAGGGTGTCAATGATGGCCTTCTGGACAGCAGTCAGGTCGGCAGTCTTACCCATGATTGCGGTTTTGAGTAATGAACCAGGCTGGGAGTTTTTAAAAGCCTCAGGAATCTTATGCAGGTGTTTAGAGTTAATTAGTTGATTCAGATGATTAGGTTAATAGCTCGTTTAGAGAACCTTTTCATGATATGCTAATTTTTTGAGATAGGAATTTTGGGTTTTCATGAGCTGTATGCCAAAATCATCAATATTAAAACAATAAAAGGCTTGAACTACTTCAGTTGGTGTGTAATGAATCTAAAATATATGAAAGTCTAATGTTTATCAGTACATTACAGAAAATAATGAACTTTATCACAATATGCTAATTCTTTGAGAAGGACCTGTATGTGCTTTGAATTCAGGCAATCAGATTCCACCTTTCATTTATCACAGCTGCTTTAGAAAATGAAAGGTGGAATCTGATTGGTTGCTATGGGCAACTAAGCCAGTTCTACTTTACACCAGTTTGATAAATAACCCCGCTGACTCCAGATGTTACATGCTGGTCAGTAGTAAAGTATAAAACATCCTACAAGCACTGGGGGGCATTTCCAAAAATGTTATGCGTTTTTGACATACAGAGTAGAGCCAAACTCCTTTTATCAACCTTTTAAACTCCTGTGCGACAATAGTTGGTTTATTCAGGGCCGGGACTTTGGCGCTGGCAAATTTACCATCTTTTACGCCTAAAAACAGGCATAAAAGAGGAGTAAAAAGCTACTCCAAATTCCAAGGTGGTATAACAAGCACTGATCTGCATCTTCCTTTCACTGCTTTCTTAACATCACAGATTTAGGGCTCATGCACACGATCGCATTGTATTTTTTGTGGTCCACAAAAAAAACGAATGACGTCCGTGGTGCATCGTTTTTTTTGCAGATCCATTGTAACAATACCTGTCCTTGACCACAAAACGGACAAGAATAGGACACATTATGGACAAACAGACATGGAATGCACACGGAGTCATCTCCGATTTTTCAAGCCCCATTGAAATGAATGGTTCCGTATACGGACCTTTAAAAAAAACTGAACGGAAAAGGAAGAAGAATACCTTTGTGTGCATGAGCCCTTATGCACAGTTAGGCCTCTTTCACACGACCGTATGGCTTTGGCCTCTTGCACGCGACTATATGGCTATTTCAGTATTTTGCGTTCCGCAAAAAACGGATCCGCTAAAAATACGTATGTATTCCGTTTTTTGCTGAATGGAACAGCTGGCCCCTGATAGAACAGTACTATCCTTGTCCGTTATGCGGACAATAGTAGGACATGTTCTATCTTTGAACGGAACAGAAAAACGGAATCCCCCAAAAAAAGGCATACGGAGTACCTTCCGTTTTTTTTGCGGATCTATTGAAATGAATGGTTCCGTATACGGTCTGTATACGGGACGCAAAAACCGGGAAAAAAAAAGTTTGTGTGCAGGAGGCCTTTTTTCAATGTTTTGTGGGCCGTTTTTACCGGACCCGTTTTTTCGTTGTGTTTCCGTTTCAGTTCCGTTTTTCCATATGGCATATACAGTATACAGTAAATACATAGAAAAAATTGGACTGGGCATAAAACTTTCAATAGATGGTTCTGCAAAAACGAAGCATACAGATGTGTTCCATTTTTTTGGCGGACCCATTGACTTGAATTGAGCCACAGAACGTGATTTGTGGGCAATAATAGGACATGTTCTGTCTTTTAACGGAACGGAAATACGGAAACGGAATGCATACAGAGTACATTCAGTTTTTTTTTTGCGGAACCATTGAAATGAATGGTTCTGTATACGGAATGCAAAAAACGGCCCGTATACAGGAAAAAAAACGGTCGTGTGAAAGAGGCCTTAAAGGGATATTCCCATCTTAGATATGAAAAAAAGCGGGTCAGTCAGCACGTCCCTATGCGCGGGTGCACGTTGCTATGGCTGAAAACACAACAGAACAAAACATACAATGCAACAGCTCTCTGCAAACCAAATAGAGTGCAAAAATGTATTATATTGCTAATGCTATGCTAATAAATTAGAGATGCTTGGCAAATCATTTTGTACAAAATTATTTGCGGCCGTCTGCTGCACGTCTAGGCGATCTCTGTAAGACGGGAACCTGACACTAAATTCTACCTGTTAAGTGCCATGACAGCGACCATGAAGTTCAGGGGGTGTAGGTTCTGCATGCATGCTGGACTACAAGTACCAACATGCATGCAGAGTAAACTAATGCTAATTTAAAATCAGCCTATGAGGCAAACAGGCTGATCAGGAGTGCACGACCAAAGAGGAGAGGCAGCCACACCAGCAATACAAACTGCAAAGGAAAATAGGCTGATTTCAAATTAGCATGAGTATAAAGCTTAGTTTGCTCTGCATGCATGTTGGTACTTGTAGTCCAGCATGCATGCGGAACCTACACCCCCTGAACTTCATGGTCGCTGTCATGGCACTTAACAGGTAGAACTTAGTGTTAGGTTACAGTCTTAGGCCTCATGCACACGACCGTGGTGTGTTTTGCGGTCTGTAAATCGTGGATCCGAAAAACAATTTGCGGAACGGCACGAACAGCCTTTAATATAACTGCCTATTCTTGTCCGCAAAGCGCAGACAAGAATAGGACATGTTATATTTTTTTGCGGGGCCACGGAACGGAGCAACGGATGCGGACAGCACATGTAGTGCTGTCCGCATCTTTTGCGGCCCCATTGAAATGAATGGGTCCGCATCCGAGCCGCCAAAACAACGGCCGTGTGCATGAGGCCTTACAGAGATCACCTGGTCGTGTGGCAAACGGGCTCAAGTAATTTTGGACAAAATGTATTTGCCAAGCATGTCTACTTTATTAGCATAGCATTAGCATTACAATACATTTTTGTACTTTATTTGGTTTGCAGAGAGCTGTTGCATTGTATGTTTTGTCCCATCTTAGATATGGGGGGGGGGGGGAATTTTGCTAAGTTTGGCGCAAACTATAAAAGGCACAGGCCCATAGCTTAATATACAGTATTTGGCCCACTGTTTGCAAAAACCACCTGAAAAACTGCAGGTGGGCAAAAAAAATGTTAAAATGCCAAATTCATGGGCGTAGGGGCCCTAACATGTGTGCTTTTGTTATTGCACTTTAGTACGTCGTCACTTTTTGTTCCTGGGGAGGTTGCTGACAGATTGCACTGCTCTGCGCTGCACAGTCTACAAGGCGTCCTGCACAGAGATTAACCGGCTACGGAGACTGGCAGGCAAAGATAACAGCCCTATCTGAAATATCTCTCAGCTCTGGCAATTTCTTGTGCAGATAACGTATGCACTCGTGAATGTCGCGAATAGATACGTCACACAAACCCATGAGCGCATTATAGTATTTCTTTACAGACTGCTTCTAATTTCCAGTGAAAGCCATGGTGAACATTCTCTACTTGTAGGCAGCTTCCATCAATTAATGTTCAGACCACTCTAGAGATCCAAGTGACTAGCAGGTCTAGTACCCTCCCGCCCCCATAGGTTTGTACAGGACTGGTTTAAAAATGAGAAAGTTACTTGCAATTAGAACGTGTTGGAAACAAAAGAAATAAAGCACTTGCCACCAGGTCCACCTGTAGATTATCAGTGATCACAAGGACACAGAGTGATCAGCCTGGGCTCAGTTCACACTTCAGTTGTTTGGTCAGTTATTTCCATCAGTTAAGCCTCATTCACACGTCAGTGTTTCACGGACGTGTGCTGTACGTGTTCTCCATGGACAGCACACGTCCCTATTCATTTTAATGTGTGTATCAGTGTTTTAGCACGGTCCGTGGGTCCGTTTTTTTTTTTTTTAGCATGGATGCTTTATTTTGTGTTCACGGATCCAGCACGCCCATTATAGTCTATGGGTCAGTGAAAACCACGGATGTCATCTGTGTTGCACAGATCATTAACCACAACAGGACCGCCGTACGCAGGATTGCGTCCTTGCGGCGGCCCTGTTATTCCTCCTGGACGCGCCGGCGCGTCCTCTCGCGAGGGCGAGATTTCCTGTGAACGCGTGCTCACAGGCGCGCGCATTGACAGGATCGGAAGGTAAGCGAGTGGATCTACAGCCTGCCAGCAGTGATCGTTCGCTGGTAGGCTGTAGATGCGATTTTTTTAAACCCCTAACAGGTATATTAGATGCTGTTTTGATAACAGCGTCTAATATACCTGCTACCTGGTCCTCTGGTGGTCTCTTTTGCTTGAATCGACCACCAGAGGACACAGGCAGCTCAGTAATAAGTAGCACCAAGCACCACACTACACTACACCCCCCTGTCACTTATTAACCCCTTATTAACCCCTGATCACCCCCCTGTCATTGATCACCCCCCTGTAAGGCTCCATTCAGACGTCCGTATGTGTTTTGCGGATCCGATCCATGGATGCGTGGATCCGTAAAACACATACGGACGTCTGAATGGAGCCTGTAAAATCTGTAAAAAATGCCCTGTGAAATCCGAAAGGTGCTCTTTGGAATGTGGGCCCCTTTGCCCACCTAGGCTGCAAAAAAGTATCACACATGTGGTATCGCCGTACTCAGGAGAAGTTGGGCAATGTGCTTTGGGGTGTCTTTTTACATATACCCATGCTGGGTGAGAGAAATATCTCGGCAAAAGACAACTTTTCCCATTTTTTTATACAAAGTTGGCATTTGACCAAGATATTTATCTCACCCAGCATGGGTATATCTAAAATGACACCCCAAAACTCATTGCTCAACTTCTCCTGAGTACGGCGATACTACATGTGTGACACTTTTTTGCAGCCTAGATGCGCAAAGGGGCCCAAATTCCTTTTAGGAGGGCATTTTTAGACATTTGGATCCCAGACTTCTTCTCACGCTTTAGGGCCCCTAAAATGCCAGGGCAGTATAAATACCCCACATGTGACCCCATTTCGGAAAGAAGACACCCCAAGGTATTCCGTGAGGGGCATATTGAGTCCAAGAAAGATTGAAATTTTTGTCCCAAGTTAGCGGAAAGGGAGATTTTGTGAGAAAAAACAAAAAAAATCAATTTCCGCTAACTTGTGCCAAAAAAACTTGTTCCATTCTATGAACTCGCCATGCCCCTCATTGAATACCTTGGGGTGTCTTCTTTCCAAAATGGGGTCACATGTGGGGTATTTATACTGCCCTGGCATTTTAGGGGCCCTAAAGCGTGAGAAGAAGTCTGGGATCCAAATGTCTAAAAATGCCCTCCTAAAAGGAATTTGGGCCCCTTTGCGCATCTAGGCTGCAAAAAAGTGTCACACATGTAGTATCGCCGTACTCAGGAGAAGTTGAGCAATGAGTTTTGGGGTGTCATTTTAGATATACCCATGCTGGGTGAGATAAATATCTTGGTCAAATGCCAACTTTGTATAAAAAAATGGGAAAAGTTGTCTTTTGCCGAGATATTTCTCTCACCCAGCATGGGTATATGTAAAAAGACACCCCAAAGCACATTGCCCAACTTCTCCTGAGTACGGCGATACCACATGTGTGATACTTTTTTGCAGCCTAGGTGGGCAAAGGGGCCCACATTCCAAAGAGCACCTTTCGGATTTCACAGGGCATTTTTTACAGATTTTACAGGCTCCATTCAGACGTCCGTATGTGTTTTACGGATCCACGCATCCATGGATCGGATCCGCAAAACACATACGGACGTCTGAATGGAGCCTTACAGGGGTGTGATCAATGACAGGGGGGTGATCACCCCATATAGACTCCATGATCACCCCCCTGTCATTAATCACCCCCCTGTAAGGCTCCATTCAGACATTTTTTGGGCACAAGTTAGCGGAAATTGAATTTTTTTTAGTTTTTGTTTTTTCTTACAAAGTCTCATATTCCACTAACTTGTGTCAAAAAATAAAATCTCACATGAACTCACCATACCCCTCACGGAATCCAAAAGCGTAAATTTTTTTAGACATTTATATTCCAGACTTCTTCTCACGCTTTAGGGCCCCTAAAATGCCAGGGCAGTATAACTACCCCACAAGTGACCCCATTTTGGAAAGAAGACACCCGAAGGTATTCCGTGAGGGGCATGGCGAGTTCCTAGAATTTTTTATTTTTTGTCACAAGTTAGCTGAAAATGATGAATTATTTTTTTTTTCTTACAAAGTCTCATATTCCACTAACTTGTGACAAAAAATTAAAACTTCCATGAACTCACTATGCCCATCACAAAATACCTTGGGGTGTCTTCTTTCCAAAATGGGGTCACTTGTGGGGTAGTTATACTGCCCTGGCATTTTAGGGGCCCAAATGCGTGCAAAGTAGTTTGAAATCAAAATCTGTAAAAAATGGCCTGTGAAATCCGAAAGGTGCTCTTTGGAATGTGGGCCCCTTGGCCCACCTAGGCTGCAAAAAAGTGTCACACATGTGGTATAGCCGTACTCAGGAGAAGTTGGGGAATGTGTTTTGGGGTGTCATTTTACATATACCCATGCTGGGTGAGATAAATATCTCGGCAAAAGACATCTTTTCCCATTTTTTTATACAAAGTTGGCATTTGACCGAGATATTTATCTCACCCATCATGGGTATATGTAAAATGACACCCCGCAAAACACATTTCCCAACTTCTCCTGAGTACGGCGATACCACATGTGTGACACTTTTTTGCAGCCTAGGTGGGCAAAGGGGCCCACATTCCAAAGAGCACCTTTAGGATTCACAGACCTTTTTTTACAGATTTTGATTTCAAACTACTTTGCACGCATTTGGGCCCCTAGAATGCCAGGGCAGTATAACTACCCCACAAGTGACCCCATTTTGGAAAGAAGACACCCCAAGGTATTTCATGATGGGCATAGTGAGTTCATGGAAGTTTTTATTTTTTGTCACAAGTTAGTGGAATATGAGACTTTGTAAGGAAAAAAAAAATTTCATCATTTTCCGCTAACTTGTGACAAAAAATAAAAAGTTCTATGAACTCACTATGCTCATCAGCGAATACCTTAAGGTGTCTACTTTCTGAAATGGGGTCATTTGTGGGGGTTTTCTACTGTCTGGGCATTGTAGAACCTCAGGAAACATGACAGGTGCTCAGAAAGTCAGAGCTGCTTCAAAAAGCGGAAATTCACATTTTTGTACCATAGTTTGTAAACGCTATAACTTTTACCCAAACCATTTTTTTTTACTCAAACATTTTTTTTTATCAAAGACATGTAGAACAATAAATTTAGAGAAAAATTTATATATAGATGTCGTTTTAAAAAAAAAATAATTACAACTGAAAGTAAAAAATATAATTTTTTTTAGCAAAAATTTCATAAAATTTCAGTTAATAACAAAAAATGTAAAAATGTCAGCAGCAATGAAATACCACCAAATGAAAGCTCTGTTAGTGAGAAGAAAAGAAGGTAAAATTCATTTGGGTAGTAAGTTGCATGACCGAGCAATAAACGGTGAAAGTAGTGTAGTGCAGAATTGTAAAAAGTGGTCTGGTCATTAACCACTTCAGCCCCGCTAGCTGAAACCCCCTTCATGACCAGAGCACTTTTTACACTTCGGCACTACACTCCTTTCACCGTTTATCGCTCGGTCATGCAACTTACCACCCAAATGAATTTTACCTCCTTTTCTTCTCACTAATGGAGCTTTCATTTGGTGGTATTTTATTGCTGCTGACATTTTTACTTTTTTTGTTATTAATCAAAATGTAACGATTTTTTTTGCAAAAAAATGACATTTTTCACTTTCAGCTGTAAAATTTTGCAAAAAAAACGACATCCATATATAAATTTTTCGCTAAATTTATTGTTCTACATGTCTTTGATAAAAAAAAATGTTTGGGCAAAAAAAAAAAATGGTTTGGGTAAAAGTTATAGCGTTTACAAACTATGGTACAAAAATGTGAATTTCCGCTTTTCGAAACAGCTCTGACTTTCTGAGCACCTGTCATGATTCCTGAGGTTCTACAATGCCCAAACAGTAGAAAAACCCCACAAATGACCCCATTTCGGAAAGTAGACACCCTAAGGTATTCGCTGATGGGCATAGTGAGTTCATATAACTTTTTATTTTTTGTCACAAGTTAGCGGAAAATGATGATGATTTTTTTTTTTTTCTTACAAAGTCTCATATTCCACTAACTTGCGACAAAAAATAAAAAATTCTAGGAACTCACCATGCCCCTCACAGAATACCTTGGGGTGTCTTCTTTCCAAAATGGGGTCACTTGTGGCGTAGTTATACTGCCCTGGCAATTTAGGGGCCCATATGTGTGAGAAGAACTTTGCAATCAAAATCTGTAAAAAATGACCGGTGAAATCCGAAAGGTGCACTTTGGAATATGTGCCCCTTTGCCCACCTTGGCATCAAAAAAGTGTCACACATCTGGTATCGCCGTACTCAGGAGAAGTTGGGGAATGTGTTTTGGGGTGTCATTTTACATATACCCATGCTGGGTGAAAGAAATATCTTGGCAAAAGACAACCTTTCCCATTTTTTTCTACAAAGTTGGCATTTGACCAAGATATTTTTCTCACCCAGCATGGGTATATGTAAAATGACACCCCAAAACACATTGCCCAACTTCTCCTGAGTACGGCGATACCAGATGTGTGACACTTTTTTGCAGCCTAGATGCGCAAAGGTGCCCAAATTCCTTTTAGGAGGGCATTTTTAGACATTTGGATCCCAGACTTCTTCTCACACTTTCGGGCCCCTAAAAAGCCAGGGCAGTATAAATACCCCACATGTGACCCCACTTTGGAAAGAAGACACCCTAAGGTATCCAATGAGGGGCCTGGCAAGTTCATAGAATTTTTATTTTTTTGCATAAGTTAGCGGAAATTGATTTTTTTTTTGTTTTTTTCTCACAAAGTCTCACTTTCCGCTAACTTAGGACAAAAATTTCAATCTTTCATGGACTCAATATGCCCCTCAGCGAATACCTTGGGGTGTCTTCTTTCCGAAATGGGGTCACATGTGGGGTATTTATACTGCCCTGGCTTTTTAGGGGCCCTAAAGCGTGAGAAGAAGTCTGGAATATAAATGTCTAAAAATGTTTACGCATTTGGATTCCATGAGGGGTATGGCGAGTTCATGTGAGATTTTATTTTTTGACACAAGTTAGTGGAATATGAGACTTTGTAAGAAAAAACAAACAAAAAAAAAATATATTTCCGCTAACTTGAACCAAAAAAATGTCTGAATGGAGCCTTACAGGAGGGGTGATCAATGACAGGGGGGTGATCAATGACAGGGGGGTGATCACCCATATAGACTCCCTGATCACCTCCATCATTGATCACCCCCCTGGTAAGGCTCCATTCAGACGTCCGTATGATTTTTACGGATCCATGGATACATGGATCGGATCCGCAAAACACATGCGGACGTCTGAATGGAGCCTTACAGGGGGGTGATCAATGACAGGGGGTGATCAGGGAGTGTATATGGGTGATCACCCCCTGTCATTGATCACCCCCCTGGTAAGGCTCCATTCAGACGTCCGTATGATTTTTACGGATCCATGGATACATGGATCGGATCCGCAAAACACATGCGGACGTCTGAATGGAGCCTTACAGGGGGGTGATCAATTACAGGGGGTGATCAGGGAGTGTATATGGGTGATCACCCCCTGTCATTGATCACCCCCCTGGTAAGGCTCCATTCATACGTCCGTATGATTTTTACGGATCCATGGATACATGGATCGGATCCGCAAAACACATGCGGACGTCTGAATGGAGCCTTACAGGGGGGTGATCAATGATGGGGTGATCAGGGAGTGTATATGGGTGATCACCCCCTGTCATTGATCACCCTCCATTCAGACGTCCGTATGATTTTTACGGATCCATGGATACATGGATCGGATCCGCAAAACACATGCGGACGTCTGAATGGAGCCTTACAGGGGGGTGATCAATGACAGGGGGTGATCAGGGAGTGTATATGGGATGATCACCCCCCTGTAAGGCTCCATTCAGACTTCCGCATGTGTTTTGCGGATCCGATCCATGTATCCATGGATCCGTAAAAATCATACGGACGTCTGAATGGAGCCTTGCAGGGGGGTGATCAATGACACGGGGTGATCAGGGAATCTATATAGGTGATCACCCGCCTGTCATTGATCACCCCCCTGTAAGGCTCCATTCAGACGTCCGCATGTGTTTTGCGGATCCGATCCATGGATCCGTAAAAATCATACGGATGTCTGAATGGAGCCTTGCAGGGGGGTGATCAATGACAGGGGGGTGATCAATGACAGGGGGTGATCAGGGAATCTATATGGGTGATCACCCGCCTGTCATTGATCACCCCCCTGTAAGGCTCCATTCAGACGTCCGCATGTGTTTTGCGGATCCGATCCATGTATCCATGGATCCGTAAAAATCATACGGACGTCTGAATGGAGCCTTGCAGGGGGGTTGATCAATGACAGGGGGTGATCAGGGAGTGTATATGGGTGATCACCCCCTGTCATTGATCACCCCCCTGGTAAGGCTCCATTCAGACGTCCGTATGATTTTTACGGATCCATGGATACATGGATCGGATCCGCAAAACACATGCGGACGTCTGAATGGAGCCTTACAGGGGGGTGATCAATTACAGGGGGTGATCAGGGAGTGTATATGGGTGATCACCCCCTGTCATTGATCACCCCCCTGGTAAGGCTCCATTCAGACGTCCGTATGATTTTTACGGATCCATGGATACATGGATCGGATCCGCAAAACACATGCGGACGTCTGAATGGAGCCTTACAGGGGGGTGCTCAATGACGGGGTGATCAGGGAGTGTATATGGGTGATCACCCCCTGTCATTGATCACCCTCCATTCAGACGTCCGTATGATTTTTACGGATCCATGGATACATGGATCGGATCCGCAAAACACATGCGGACGTCTGAATGGAGCCTTACAGGGGGGTGATCAATGACAGGGGGTGATCAGGGAGTGTATATGGGATGATCACCCCCCTGTAAGGCTCCATTCAGACGTCCGCATGTGTTTTGCGGATCCGATCCATGTATCCATGGATCCGTAAAAATCATACGGACGTCTGAATGGAGCCTTGCAGGGGGGTGATCAATGACACGGGGTGATCAGGGAATCTATATAGGTGATCACCCGCCTGTCATTGATCACCCCCCTGTAAGGCTCCATTCAGACGTCCGCATGTGTTTTGCGGATCCGATCCATGTATCCATGGATCCGTAAAAATCATACGGATGTCTGAATGGAGCCTTGCAGGGGGGTGATCAATGACAGGGGGGTGATCAATGACAGGGGGTGATCAGGGAATCTATATGGGTGATCACCCGCCTGTCATTGATCACCCCCCTGTAAGGCTCCATTCAGACGTCCGCATGTGTTTTGCGGATCCGATCCATGTATCCATGGATCCGTAAAAATCATACGGACGTCTGAATGGAGCCTTGCAGGGGGGTGATCAATGACAGGGGGGTGATCAATGACAGGGGGTGATCAAGGAATCTATATGGGTGATCACCCGCCTGTCATTGATCACCCCCCTGTAAGGCTCCATTCAGACGTCCGCATGTGTTTTGCGGATCCGATCCATGTATCCATGGATCCGTAAAAATCATACGGACGTCTGAATGGAGCCTTGCAGGGGGGTGATCAATGACAGGGGGTGATCAGGGAATCTATATGGGTGATCACCCACCTGTCATTGATCACCCCCCTGTAAGGCTCCATTCAGACGTCCGCATGTGTTTTGCGGATCCGATCCATGTATCCATGGATCCGTAAAAATCCTACGGACGTCTGAATGGAGCCTTGCAGGGGGGTGATCAATGACACGGGGGTGATCAATGACAGGGGGTGATCAGGGAATCTATATGGGTGATCACCCACCTGTCATTGATCACCCCCCTGTAAGGCTCCATTCAGACGTCCGCATGTGTTTTGCGGATCCGATCCATGTATCCATGGATCCGTAAAAATCATACGGACGTCTGAATGGAGCCTTGCAGGGGGGTGATCAATGACAGGGGGGTGATCAATGACAGGGGGTGATCAGAGAATCTATATGGGTGATCACCCGCCTGTCATTGATCACCCCCCTGTCAGGCTCCATTCTGACGTCCGCATGTGTTTTGCGGATCCGATCCATGTATCTGTGGATCCGTAAAAATCATACGGACGTCTGAACGGAGCCTGACAGGGGGGTGACCAATGACAGGGGGGTGATCAATGACAGGGGGGGTGATCAGGGAGTTTATATGGGGTGATCAGGGGTTTATAAGGGGTTAATAAGTGACGGGGTGGGGTGTAGTGTAGTGTTTGGTGCGACTTTACTGACCTACCTGTGTCCTCTGGTGGTCGATCCTAACAAAAGGGACCACCAGAGGACCAGGTAGTAGGTATATTAGACGCTGTTATCAAAACAGCGTCTAATATACCTTTAGGGGTTAAAAAAATCACATCTCCAGCCTGCCAGCGAACGATCGCCGCTGGCAGGCTGGAGATCCACTCGCTTACCTTCTGTTCCTGTGAGCGCGCGCGCCTGCGTGCGCGCGTTCACAGGAAATCTCGGGTATCGCGAGATGACGCGCCGATGCGTCCAGGAGGAACAAATCAACCACCTCCCGGACGCATCGGCGCGTTAGGCGGTCGGGAGGTGGTTAAGGGTGTTTAAGCTAGGGGGGCTGAGGTGGTTAAGAAGAGATTCTTGGAAAATTATTTTTCAGTGTCAGTGAAACACGGATGCAACACGGAGAGCAAAATACGGACACGCGGATCATTCACTGACAGCTTAACAGATGTATCACTGACCACCTGCTCATGGATCTGAGCACGGACACGGACGTGTGAATGAGGCTTTATTGTGAGCCAGTAGTGAAGCCTCCACAGAGATCAGGAATGATGGAAAGATCTGCATCTGTTCTGGTTTATGATTAGTATAGGATCGGTAGGGGTACGACACCCAGGACCCTCACTGATCAGCTGTTTGAGAAAGCAGCTGCACCGTACATCGTATAGCGGTTGTGTTTGGTATTGCAACTCAGCCCAATTCACTTCAATGGGGCTGAGCTGCACCTAGGTAGGCCATGTGACCGATGAACGTGTCATCACTGGCCTATGCGAAGCTGGAGAAGCCCGCAAAACTACTGGAAGCGCCGGTGCCTTCTCAAACGGCTGATCGACGGGGATCCTGTTTGTCAGACCCCCACCGATCAGATACTAAGGACATATCCAGAGGATAAGTCATCAGTAAAAAACTGTCAGAAAACTCCTTTAGGGGACTCTTCAAACTAAAAGGGATTGCCCAAAGCGCACAATTCTTTTAAAAGGTTTTCTGGACTTAGAGCTGACAACTCCTGTTGTCCTCTCTTGTCCCCTGAACATAACAAACCCCCCTCACCTATCCACAGTCCCACTGTTGCTCCATTCCAAGCTGTTTCCATTCTTCACAGGACCAGGAAGCAGCTTGGACCCGTGACCGTTGCGACCAATGACAGGCCTTAGCAGTCACAGTGTCTTGAATGGCACATCACTGCTGTGACATAACATTCAAGCTGCTATGGTCTGGGGACCCAGCTGTTTCCTGGTCAAGAGAAAATCGGAAGTGGCTGGTAAGGGAGAAGTGGCAGACAGGTGAACAGGTGAGTTGGGTTTGTTATGATCAGTGGAGGACCTCAAGGCTTGTCAGCTCCAAGGCTGGGGAATGCCTTTAACCACCCAACTGTTCTGCGCAAACTCAGCTCGGGCTGTGGAAAAAGTACTTAACTTTTCTGCCCAAGCTGAGTTTGGGCGGAAGTGGAAGGTGGGGGCTGCTTTAGCTGCTGATATCTCCTGAATGGTAGCAGCTAGAAGCATGGGACTAGTCTCGTTTGAAAGATTTAGTCCAAGATACTGTAAACAGGAGATATCACTGTTAGAAATCGAGTCCGGAATATCTTCCCATGTACTGAAGATAATGCTTAATAAATTCTACAAAATAATGTTAAAATTGCTGTTTCTTATCTTTCTCCGTAAAAATAAAATAGTAAAAGTAATTTAATACACTATATATACCCCAAAATGGTTCCTTAAAAAAAACCTACAATTAATCCCGCACAATAAAAAAAGATTTAGAAGAAAAAATTATGACTGCTAGAACACAAAGGGGGGAAATATTATTGGTTCTTGAAGCTAAAATTAATTATGTCACTAAGGGGTTAAAAATGCAATTGTGTCCCCTGAGTTGTGCGGCAACAAGATTTGCTGCAGACCCATATTAAAAATCTACAATAAAAAAGTGACATTTTTGGGAGGGTTTTTCCAATTTTAATGTGACAGGAGGCTAAAGAGAATATTTAGGGGCACATTTCCGAGAGTTGGCATAAATGGACCATACTCTTCGGATAGATGTTGGCTAAACACCTATTGCTCCCTGACCCCCCCCCCCCCATAGTCATGCACGCTTGTTTGAGTATGCATGTTTTTCTATGGGGGGAGAGGAGTGAGCTGCTTCCAGAGTCTTCTGACAGTTGGATATTTCCCTTTAGAACAAAAGATTGGCCATTTTGAAATTCAAGATGTTGGGAGAGAACTGAGACTCTCCAAATAGACGGGTTCATCGGACATTACTCTTATGTATATGGGTACTCTTCCAAAGGTATAAATCTGCTTGTTTGATTTTGGTTGGGGGGAGCACAATGTGGGTTGTACGTGCATGCTACATAAAGATCTGTGCAACATTTTTGAAAACCACTAGAAGCATACGCTCATAGGGTTAGCTTCAAAATCATAGCTCAAGCCCAGTGACTGACGGATAAAATTTTTATCACATTTTAAATATAATTTTAGGGGTGAGGCAATCACAAAATTTTCCAGGCTGTAAAACCCAAAAATAAAATAAAAATAAAAAATAAAATCACCTTTACTTCACAGACACCAGAACTCGTAAACAGTCATTATTGGTTTCTTTCGCCTCTCCCGGGAACTGCTTGTGTAATATCTACAGAAAATAGCTGTCATATATTAAGTTTGCAAAATAAGCATGGATATTGAACATTGTAAATATACGTGCAAACACGGAAGTGTACCCTGCTTCTTAATACCTCTCTGCTTCCATAGCAGTGGGAGCTATAAATAACAGACTGGGAATTATTAATCCGGTGTTGGGAGCAATCAGGCATGTTATTATGCCTTCCATTGTAAGATAACATTCAACCGACACATCTCTTCCTGCTTACTGGTCCAGCTCTCTGCTAACCACAGACCATTCATTTAGCAAAATCATCTAAGATGGAAACAATAAAGAGCATATTACATATGGCAAGGCCAACCTTGTTTAAAGGGGTTCTCCGATACCATTAAAAATCTCAGACAAGGTCTCCTATAGCCTAAAATAAAAACTGATGTCATACTCTCCCCCTTCTCCAGCACTGTTCTCTGTGGTACAAGTCCTGTCTTCCTACAGTACTGCAGAAGTGACGTACTGGTATGCTGCACATGACCACTGCAGTCAATCACTGTCCTCAGTGGTCTAACGCTGAGAACAGTGATTGGCTGCTGCGGTCAAGTGCCGTATACTGTGGCTGCTGCGGTCGTGTGCTGTACATTTGAATGTAAGGGATATAAGTTGAATTTACTTTCACATTTTGTTACATTGCGGCCTTAAAGGGATTCTGTCACCAGATTTAACCCTATTAAGCTAGCTGACATTAGCAATCTGCTAATTTCAGCTAAACCTAACTAGCCTATTCCTACTTTTAGAGCACAGGGCTGGCAGACAGCAGACAGATGCGAGCGCAGCCTGGCCCTGTCAATCGGGACTTGGAGGGAGGCGACAAAGGTGGGAGAACGGAGCCTCTAGGAGCAGGAACAACCCCCCGCTCCTACAGGCTAATTAGCATATTATGAAAGCTAGATTTCTGGCATAACGGGGGCATAGATAAAAGTAGGAATAGGCTAGTTAGGCCTCATGCACACGATAGTATTTTTTCACGGTCAAAATGGGGTTCCGTTGTTCCGTGATCCGTGTCCATTTTTGTTTCCCTGTGTCTTCCTTTATTTTTGGAGGATCTCCAAACATGAAGGAAAGTTAAAAAAAATAAGTTTAGTGTGCCATGCAAAGGATAGAAAAAAAACGGACACGGATCACGGACGCGGATGACAATCTTGTGTGCATCCGTGTTTTTTCACAGACCCATTAACTTGAATGGGTCCACAAACCGTTTTCTGTGAAAAAAATAGGACAGGTTATATTTTTGGGACGGACTGGAACCACGGATCACGGACGTGGATGACAAACGGTGCATTAGCAGAGTTTTCAACGGACCCATTGAAAGTCAATAGGTCCACAGAAAAACTGAACAACGGACACGGAATGAAACAACGGTCGTGTGCATGAGGCTATAGGTTTAGCTGACATTAGCACGTCGCTAATGTCAGCTAGCTTAAGAGGGTTAAATCTGGTGACAGAAACCCTTTAAGCAAAAATTTTTAAAGGTTAAACATTTCCTCATCATTCTTTACTCAATGCCCTATAATGAAGTCAAGTGAAAACAGAATGTTCGAAATCTTTGCTAATTTATTGAAAAGGAGACAGTAAAAGCTTACATTGTTTCAGACCCTTATTCAGACTCTTTTCTCAGGACTTAGTTGAAGCACCTTTGGCAGTAATTACAGCCTTTAGTCTTCAGCAGAGATGTTACTGTGATTCATAGGGCCCCATAGCTAAATAAGATGGGGCCGCCACCACTTAGTGTAAGAAAATTTATACAGCCTTCCAACCTCTGGGCCCCATAGCAAGTGCTATGGCTATAGTTACACCCATGGCCACAAGGTCTGCAATCTGCACACCTGGATTTGGGGATTTTCAGCCATTGTTCTCTGCAAATCCTCTCAAACTATATAAGGTTGGGTGGGGACCATCAGTGGACAGACATATTCAGGTCTCTCTAGAGATTAGGTTCAAGTCAGAGCTCTGGCTGGGTCACCCAAGGACTTTCACAGAGTTGTCCCTAAGCCACTCTGTTGTCTTGGCTGTGTGCTTAGGGTCACTGTCCTGTTGGAAGGAGAACCAGTTCCAGAGCAGTCTTGGTCAGGTCTTCATTAAGAATATCTCTGTACTTTGCTCCATTCAGCTTTCCCACAACCCTGAGCAGTCTTCCTGTCCCAGCTGCTGAAAAACACCCTCACAACATGACGATGCCCCCACCATGCTTCACTGAAGTGACGGTATTGGGCAGTGCCTGTTTCCTCCAAATATAATGCTTAGAATTGAGGGCAAAAAGTTCAGTCTTGGTTTAATCAGACCAGAAATTCTTGTTTCTAACAGTTTGAGAGTCATTTAGATGTTTATTTTTTGAAAACTTTCATGAGTGTGATCTTTGGAGCTCAGCCAGAGTAACCATTGGAGTCTTGGTTACCACTCCTACCAAGGCTCTTTTCCTCTTATAACTTGAGGAAAAGACCTGGTTGTTCCAAACATATTCCATTTATGAATTATGGAGGCCACTGTGTTCTTGGGAATTTTCAATGCAGCAGAATTTTTTGTCCCCTTCTCCAGATCTGTGCCTCCACACAATCCTGTCTCCGAGCTCTGCCTGCAGTTCTTTCTTCCTCATGGCTTAGTTTTTGCTCTGATATGCATTGTCAGCTGTGAGACCTTGTATAGACAGGGCTGCGTCTTTCCAAATCATGTCCAATCAACTGAATTTACCACAGGTGGACTCCAATCTAGGTGTAGAAAAATCTCAAAGGTGATCACGAATGTCATACCAAACAGTCTGAATATTTATTTCCATGTGAAATTTTAGTTTTTTATTTTTAATAAATTTCCAAACAATATAGGGTATTAAGTGCAGATTCATGGGGGAAATTATAATTTTTATTTTTTATTTTAGCACAAAGTCACATTACAAAATGTAAAAAAAAAAGCAAAAGGGACGCTTTGTTTATATTAATGTGATTATTGTTGCTCTGCGCCCTCTAGTGGCAAAACTATGATAGCACGCTCATATACTGAGTGAAGAAAGAACTTTGACGTGGTAACCTCCTATGTCAGGGATCAGCATCCAGCTGCTGTGAAACTACAACTCCATAGAAGTGAAGGAGGATTCTGGGAGTTGTATGGAGTGCTGGAGGTTGCTGATCCCTGTCCTATGTAGTTTGCCATCTCCTCTGGGGCAGAGTGAGAGCACAGATTGAGAGTAGAGGATTCTGAAGCACTTATGCAAGTAACATAGTACATAAGGCTGAAAAAAGACATTTGTCCATCCAGTTCGGCCTGTTATCCTGCAAGTTGATCCAGAGGAAGGCAAAAAAAAATATAATATGTGAGGTTGAAGCCAATTTTCCCTACTTTAGGGGAAAAAAATTCCTTCCCGACTCCAATCAGGCAATCAGAATAACTCTCTGGATCAATGACCCCTCTCTAGTAGCTATATACTGTAATATTATTACACTCCAGAAATACATCCAGGCAGTGTCGTAACGAGAGTTCTATGGGCCCCATGGCAAACTTTGAATTGGCTCCTCCCGGGTATATATTTCATTTTTTGCCCCCTCTGTATATATATTCCATTTGTCCCCTCTGTATATATATTCCATTTGTCCCCCTCTGTATATATATTCCATTTTTCCCCCCATTGTATATATTTGATTTTTTGCCCCTATATATTTCATGATTTTGCCCCCGGGGCCGGGCCCCTCAGTATAAAGATTTGCTGCCAGTGCTGTGCCCCGCCCTTATATGGCCGGAGGGGCACGGCGGTGAGCTGTCATGTCGACCATTAAGTTTATTAAGTGCAGTGTGCCGCACTGCCGCCACTGCCAGGTGCCCGCCGTGAGTATGAAGCCCTGCGGTGTGCACATTGCACATACAAAAAAAATAATACTTACCTACTCTGCTCCACTCTGGACTTCAGTTAACGCCGTCTTGTTCTCACGCAATCCCGTCATCCGGCGTGCGACGCGTCATCCCGTCAACCCACGTGATCCTGCAAGACCCGATGCTGAGGTCACATGTCTCGCAGGATCATCAAGCAAGAAGTGTCTGGTGGCGCAGCGCCAGAGAGGGTATGGGTGAGGGTGGGTAAGGTTAGGTAACTAACTACGCATGCATGTGGAACTAACACTTACTGAACTTTATGGCGGCCATTATGGCGCATAACAGGTAGTATTTAGTGTTAGGTTCCCGTCTTACAGAGATCGCCTTGACATTCGGCAGACGGGCTCAAATGGTTTAGTACAAAATGTATTTGCCAAGCATCTCACTTTATAAATAAGCGTAGCATTAGCACAATAATATTTGTGTGACTATGGCATTATTGTACTTTATCTGGTTTGCAGGGTGCTGTTGCATTGTCTTTTTTTCTCTATGTTTTTAGCCATGGCAGCGTGCACCTGCGCATTGGGATGTGCTGACTAACTCCCTTTTTCAACAGTGAGTCGTGCACTCCTGATTAGCCTGTCTGCCCCATAAGCTGATTTTAATTAGTTTCAGTATAAAGCTGTGGCCTGCTCTCACTATATTCATTGGAAGCTGTCTGGCACAAGGAAAGGTATGGAGTGGGCTCGGCATGCATGTTGGTACCTGCATCTTTTAGTGAACTCACCATGACCACCTCCTTAGGCAGAGAGTTCCATAGTCTCACTGCTCTTACCGTAAAGAATCCTCTTCTATGTTTGTGTACAAACCTTCTTTCCTCCAGACGCAGAGGATGTCCCCTCGTCACAGTCACAGTCCTGGGGATAAATAGATGATGGGAGAGATCTCGCACTGACCCCTGATATAATTATACATAGTAATTAGATCTCCCCTCAGTCGTCTTTTTTTCTAAAGTAAATAACCCTAATTTTGATAATCTTTCAGGGTACTGTAGTTGCCCCATTCCCGTTATTACACTAGTTGCCCTCCTCTGGACCCTCTCCAGCTCTGCTATGTCTGCCTTGTTCACAGGAGCCCAGAACTGTACACAGTCCTCCATGTGTGGTCTGACTAGTGATTTGTAAAGTTGTAGGACTATGTTCTCAGCACGAGCATCTTTGCCCCTTTTGATGCAACCCATTATCTTATTGGCTTTGGCAGCAGCTGCCTGACACTGGTTTCTACAGCTTAGTTTGCTGTTCACAAAAATTCCTAGGTCCTTTTCTATGTCAGTGTTACCCAGTGTTAAACCATTTAGTATGTACTGGTGACTTGCATTATTCCTTCCCATGAGCATAAACTTACATTTGTCAGTGTTAAACCTCATCTGCCACTTATCTGCCCAAGCCTCCAAGTTATCCAGATCCCTCTGTAGTAGTATACTGTCCTCTTCCGTGCTAATTACTTTACACAGTTTAGTGTCATGTGCACAAATTGATATTTTACTGTACAAGCCTTCTACAAGATCATTAATAAATATATTGAAGAGAATAGGACCCAATACTGACCCCTGTGGTACCCCACTAGTGACAGTGACCCAATATGAGTGTGTACCGTTAATAACCACCCTCTGTTTTCTACACTGAGCCAGTTACTTACCCACATACAGACGTTTTCCCCCAGTCCAAGCATTCTCATTTTATATACTAACCTTTTATGTGGTACAGTGTCAAATGCTTTGGAGTCCATATATACAGTCATGTGAAAAAATTAGGACACCCTTTGAAAGCATGTGGTTTTTTTGTAACATTTTTAATAAAAGGTTATTTCATCTCCGTTTCAACAATACAGAGAGATTAAAGTAATCCAACTAAACAAAGAAAACTGAAGAAAAGTCTTTTCAAGATCTTCTGTAAATGTCATTTTACAAAAATGCCTATTCTAACTGAGGAAAAAGATAGGACACCCTCACATGTATTCCCTCTTAAATTGGCTCAGATCTCACACAGGTATATCACACCAGGTGCACATAATTAGTAGATCGTTACTCTGCATGTTGAATGAGGCTTGCCCTATTTAAACCTCAGACATTTAGTTTGGTGTGCTCCTGACTGTTGAAGTGAGAGTGAGCACCATGGTGAGAGCAAAAGAGCTGTCAGAGGACTTCAGAAAAAAGATTGTAGCAGCCTATGAGTCTGGGAAGGGATTTAAAAAGATCTCAAAAGATTTTGAAATCAGCCATTCCACTGTCCTGGAAGATAGTCTACAAGTGGAGGGCTTTCAAAACAACTGCCAACATGCCCAGGACTGGTCGCCCCAGCAAGTTCACCCCAAGAGCAGACCGCAAGATGCTAAAAGAGGTCTCCAAAAACCCTAAAGTGTCATCTCGAGAACTACAGCAGGCTCTGGCTACTGTTGATGTAGAAGTACATGCCTCTACAATCAGAAAGAGACTGTACAAGTTTAACTTGCATGGGAGGTGTGCAAGGAGGAAACCTTTGCTTTCCAAGAGAAACATCGAGGCCAGACTGACATTTGCCAGAGATAAAGTTGACAAAGACCAGGACTTCTGGAATAATGTTCTTTGGACAGATGAGTCCAAAATTGAATTATTTGGACACAACAGCAGAGGACATGTTTGGCGTAAACCAAACACAGCATTCCAAGAAAAGAACCTCATACCAACTGTGAAGCATGGAGGTGGAAGTGTCATGGTTTGGGGCTGCTTTGCTGCAGCAGGACCTGGTCAGCTCACCATCATAGAATCCACGATGAATTCTACTGTGTATCAGAAGGTGCTTGAAGAACATGTGAGACCATCAGTTAGAAAATTAAAGCTGAAGCGGAACTGGACCATGCAACATGACAATGACCCAAAACATACTAGTAAATCAACCAAAGATTGGCTGAAAAAGAAGAAATGGAGAGTCCTGGAATGGCCAAGTCAAAGTCCAGATTTGAATCCCATTGAGATGCTGTGGGGTGACTTGAAAAGGGCTGTACGTGCAAGAAACCCCTCAAACATCTCACAGCTGAAAAAGTTCTGCATTGAGGAGTGGGGTAAAATTTCCTCAGACCGATGTCGAAGACTGGTAGATGGCTACAAGAACCGTCTCACTGCAGTTATTTCAGCCAAAGGAGGTAACACTCGCTATTAGGGGCAAGGGTGTCCTATCTTTTTCCTCAGTTAGAATAGGCATTTTTGTAGAATGACATTTACAGAAGATCTTGAAAAGACTTTTCTTCAGTTTTCTTTGTTTAGTCGGATTACTTTAATCTCTCTGTATTGTTGAAACGGAGATGAAATAACCTTTTATTAAAAATGTTACAAAAAACCACATGCTTTCAAAGGGTGTCCTAATTTTTTCACATGACTGTACAACGTCCATTGATTTGCCGCTGTCAAGTCTAAAACTTACCTCCTCATAGAAACTGATTAACCACTCCAGGACCACCGTACGCAGGACTGCGTCCTGCCGGCGGCCCTGCTCTTCTGGGTGGACGCATATACGCGTCCTCCCGCGAGAGCCGAGATTTCCTGTGAACGCGCGCACACAGGCGCGCGCGCTCACAGGAACGGAAGGTAAGCGAGTGGATCTCCAGCCTGCCAGCGGCGATCGCTCGCTGGCAGGCTGGAGATCAGATTTTTTTAACCCCTAACAGGTATATTAGACGCTGTTTTGATAACAGCGTCTAATATACCTGCTACCTGGTCCTCTGGTGGTCCCTTTTGTTAGGATCGACCACCAGAGGACACAGGTAGGTCAGTAAAGTCGCACCAAACACTACACTACACTACACCCCCCCCCGTCACTTATTAACCCTTTATGAACCCCTGATCACCCATGATCACCCCATATAAACTCCCTGATCACCCCCCTGTCATTGATCACCCCCCCTGTCATTGATCACCCCCCCTGTCAGGCTCCGTTCAGACGTCCGTATGATTTTTACGGATCCACGGATACATGGATCGGATCCGCAAAACACATGCGGACGTCTGAATGGAGCCTTACAGGGGGGTGATCAATGACAGGCGGGTGATCACGCATATACACTCCCTGATCACCCCCTGTCATTGATCACCCCCCTGTCATTGATCACCCCCCTGTAAGGCTCCATTCAGATGTCCGCATGTGTTTTGCGGATCCGATCCATGTATCCATGGATCCGTAAAAATCATGCGGACGTCTGAATGGAGCCTTACAGGGGGTGATCAATGACAGGGGGGTGATCACCCATATACACTCCCTGATCACCCCCTGTCATTGATCACCCCCCTGTAAGGCTCCAATTCAGACGTCCGCATGATTTTTACGGATCCATGGATACATGGATCGGATCCGCAAAACACATGCGGACGTCTGAATGGAGCCTTACAGGGGGGTGATCAATGACAGGCGGGTGATCACCCATATACACTCCCTGATCACCCCCTGATCACCCCCTGTCATTGATCACCCCCCTGTCATTGATCACCCCCCTGTCATTGATCACCCCCCTGTAAGGCTCCATTCAGACGTCCGCATGTGTTTTGCGGATCCGATCCATGTATCCATGGATCCGTAAAAATCATGCGGACGTCTGAATGGAGCCTTACAGGGGGTGATCAATGACAGGGGGGTGATCACCCATATACACTCCCTGATCACCCCCTGTCATTGATCACCCCCCTGTAAGGCTCCATTCAGACGTCCGCATGATTTTTACGGATCCATGGATACATGGAGCGGATCCGCAAAACACATGCGGACGTCTGAATGGAGCCTTACAGGGGGGTGATCGATGACAGGCGGGTGATCACGCATATACACTCCCTGATCACCCCCTGTCATTGATCACCCCCCTGTCATTGATCACCCCCCTGTAAGGCTCCATTCAGACGTCCGCATGTGTTTTGCGGATCCGATCCATGTATCCATGGATCCGTAAAAATCATGCGGACGTCTGAATGGAGCCTTACAGGGGGTGATCAATGACAGGGGGGTGATCACCCATATACACTCCCTGATCACCCCCTGTCATTGATCACCCCCCTGTCAGGCTCCATTCAGACGTCCGCATGATTTTTACGGATCCATGGATACATGGATCGGATCCGCAAAACACATGCGGACGTCTGAATGGAGCCTTACAGGGGGGTGATCAATGACAGGCGGGTGATCACCCATATACACTCCCTGATCACCCCCTGTCATTGATCACCCCCCTGTCATTGATCACCCCCTGTAAGGCTCCATTCAGACGTCCGCATGTGTTTTGCGGATCCGATCCATGTATCCATGGATCCGTAAAAATCATGCGGACGTCTGAATGGAGCCTTACAGGGGGTGATCAATGACAGGGGGGTGATCACCCATATACACTCCCTGATCACCCCCTGTCATTGATCACCCCCCTGTAAGGCTCCATTCAGACGTCCGCATGTGTTTTGCGGATCCTATCCATGTATCCATGGATCCGTAAAAATCATACGGACGTCTGAATGGAGCCTTACAGGGGGGTGATCAGTGACAGGGGGGTGATCACCCCCTGTCATTGATAACCCCCCTGTAAGGCTCCATTCAGACGTCTGCATGTGTTTTGCGGATCCGATCCATGTATCCATGGATCCGTAAAAATCATACGGACGTCTGAATGGAGCCTTACAGGGGGGGTGATCAGTGACAGGGGGGTGATCACCCTGATCACCCCCTGTCATTGATCACCCCCCTGTAAGGCTCCATTCAGACGTCCGCATGTGTTTTGCGGATCCGATCCATGTATCCATGGATCCGTAAAAATCATACGGACGTCTGAATGGAGCCTTACAGGGGGCGTGATCAGTGACAGGGGGGGTGATCACCCTGATCACCCCCTGTCATTGATCACCCCCCTGTAAGGCTCCATTCAGACTTCCGCATGTGTTTTGCGGATCCGATCCATGTATCAGTGGATCCGTAAAAATCATACGGACGTCTGAATGGAGCCTTACCAGGGGGGTGATCAATGACAGGGGGGTGATCAGGGAGTCTATATGGGTGATCACCCCCCTGTCATTGATTACCCCCCTGTCATTGATTACCCCCCTGTCATTGATCACCCCCCCCCCCGTAAGGCTCCATTCAGACATTTTTTTGGCCCAAGTTAGCGGAATTTTTTTGTTTGTTTTTGTTTTTTCTAACAAAGTCTCATATTCCACTAACTTGTGTCAAAAAATAAAATCTCACATGGACGCACCATACCCCTCACGGAATCCAAATGCGTAAACATTTTTTGACATTTATATTCCAGACTTCTTCTCACGCTTTAGGGCCCCTAAAAAGCCAGGGCAGTATAAATACCCCACATGTGACCCCATTTCGGAAAGAAGACACCCCAAGGTATTCCGTGAGGGGCATATTGAGTCCATGAAAGATTGAAATTTTTGTCCTAAGTTAGCGGAAAGTGAGACTTTGTGAGAAAAAAACAAATAAAATCAATTTCCGCTAACTTATGCAAAAAAAAAACATTTCTATGAACTTGCCAGGCCCCTCATTGGATACCTTGGGGTGTCTTCTTTCCAAAGTGGGGTCACATGTGGGGTATTTATACTGCCCTGGCTTTTTAGGGGCCCGAAAGTGTGAGAAGAAGTCTGGGATCCAAATGTCTAAAAATGCCCTCCTAAAAGGAATTTGGGCACCTTTGCGCATCTAGGCTGCAAAAAAGTGTCACACATCTGGTATCGCCGTACTCAGGAGAAGTTGGGCAATGTGTTTTGGGGTGTCATTTTACATATACCCATGCTGGGTGAGAGAAATATCTTGGTCAAATGCCAACTTTGTATAAAAAAATGGGAAAAGTTGTCATTTGCCAAGATATTTCTCTCACCCAGCATGGGTATATGTAAAATGACACCCCAAAACACATTCCCCAACTTCTCCTGAGTACGGCGATACCACATGTGTGACACTTTTTTGCAGCCAAGGTGGGCAAAGGGGCACACATTCCAAAGAGCACCTTTCGGATTTCACAGGCCATTTTTTACACATTTTGATTGCAAGGTACTTCTTACACATTTGGGCCCCTAAATTGCCAGGGCAGTATAACTACGCCACAAGTGACCCCATTTTGGAAATAAGACACCCCAAGGTATTCCGTGAGGGGCACGGCGAGTTCCTAGAATTTTTTATTTTTTGTCACAAGTTAGCGGAAAATGATGATTTTTCTTTTTTTTCTTTTTTCCTTACAAAGTCTCATATTCCACTAACTTGCGACAAAAAATAAAAAATTCTAGGAACTCGCCATGCCCCTTACGGAATACCTTGGGGTGTCTTCTTTCCAAAATGGGGTCACTTGTGGCGTAGTTATACTGCCCTGGCAATTTAGGGGCCCAAATGTGTGAGAAGTACTTTGCAATCAAAATGTGTAAAAAATGGCCTGCGAAATCCGAAAGGTGCACTTTGGAATATGTGCCCCTTTGCCCACCTTGGCATCAAAAAAGTGTGACACATCTGGTATCGCCGTACTCAGGAGAAGTTGGGGAATGTGTTTTGGGGTGTCATTTTACATATACCCATGCTGGGTGAGAAAAATATCTTGGTCAAATGCCAACTTTGTATAAAAAAATTGGAAAAGTTGTCTTTTGCCAAGATATTTCTCTCACCCAGCATGGGTATATGTAAAATGACACCCCAAAACACATTCCCCAGCTTCTCCTGAGTACGGCGATACCAGATGTGTCACACTTTTTTGCAGCCTAGGTGGGCAAAGGGGCACATATTCCAAAGTGCACCTTTCGGATTTCACCGGTAATTTTTTACACATTTTGATTGCAAAGTTCTTCTCACACATTTGGGCCCCTAAATTGCCAGGGCAGTATAACTACCCCACAAGTGACCCCATTTTGGAAAGAAGACACCCCAAGGTATTCCGTGAGGGGCATGGCTAGTTCCTAGAATTTTTTATCGCAAGTTAGTGGAATATGAGACTTTGTAAGAAAAAAAATAAAAAATAAAATCATCATCATTTTCCGCTAACCTGTGACAAAAAATAAAAAGTTCTTTGAACTCACTATGCCCATCAGCGAATACCTTAGGGTGTCTACTTTCCGAAATGGGGTCATTTGTGGGGTTTTTCTACTGTTTGGGCATTGTAGAACCTCAGGAATCATGACAGGTGCTCAGAAAGTCAGAGCTGCTTCAAAAAGCGGAAATTCACATTTTTGTACCATAGTTTGTAAACGCTATAACTTTTACCCAAACCATTTTTTTTTTTGCCCAAACATTTTTTTTTATCAAAGACATGTAGAACTATAAATTTAGCAAAAAATTTATATATGGATGTCGTTTTTTTTGCAAAATTTTACAGCTGAAAGTGAAAAATGTCATTTTTTTGCAAAAAAATCGTTACATTTCGATTAATAACAAAAAAAGTAAAAATGTCAGCAGCAATAAAATACCACCCAATGAAAGCTCTATTAGTGAGAAGAAAAGGAGGTAAAATTCATTTGGGTGGTAAGTTGCATGACCGAGCGATAAACGGTGAAAGTAGTGTAGTACAGAAGTGTAAAAAGTGCTCTGGTCATGAAGGGGGTTTCAGCTAGCGGGGCTGAAGTGGTTAAATTAGTTGGATATGACCGATCCCTCATGAAGCCATGCTGATATGGCGTTATTTGCTTATTTTCATTGGGGTACTCCAAGATAGCATCTCTTAGAAAACCTTCAAACAGTTTGCCCATGACAGATGTTAAACTTACCGGCCTATAGTTTCCGTGCTCTGTTTTTGGACACTTTTTGAATATTGGCACCACATTTGCTATGTGCAGTATAGAGTCCTTAAATATCAGAAATAAGGGTCTGGCTATGACATTACTTAATTCTCTTAGGATACGGGGGTGTATGCCATCTGGTCCTGGCGATTTGTCCATTTTAATCTTTTTAAAATGCAGCTCCACTTCTTCCTGGGTCAGACAGGGCACTTTTAATGGGGAATTTACTTTAACATTCTGCATTTCATCTGACAGTTTATTTTCCTCAGTGAATACAGTGGAGAAAAAAAATATTTAATAGCTTTGCTTTCTCTTCATTAAAAAATGGCGACATCCTTGTGGCCGACAGCATCAAGACCAGCAATTTGCCTGTATCTGTTCATGAGCAGATTAATAACATCTACAGTGTAGTGGTCCATGAGCCCCTGAAAAATCTAAAATTTCTCAACGTGGATCAGCAGAGAAACACCTATGAACTCACTATGCCCATCACAAAATACATTGGGGTTTCTTCTTTCCAAAATGGGGTCACTTGGGGTAGTTATACTGCCCTGGCATTTTAGGGGCCCTAATGCGTGAGAAGTAGTTTGAAATCCAAATGTGTAAAAAATGCCCTGTGAAATCCTAAAGGTGATCTTTGGAATGCAGGCCCCTTTGCCCACCTAGGCTGCAAAATAGTGTCACACATGTGGTATCGCCGTACTCAGGAGAAGTTGGGCAATGTGTTTTGGGGTGTCATTTTACATATACCCATGCTGGGTGAGAGAAATATCTCAGCAAAAGAAAACTTTTCCCATTTTTTTTTTACAAAGTTGGCATTTGACCGAGATATTTATCTCACCCAGCATGGGTATATGTAAAATGACACCCCAAAACACATTGCCCAACTTCTCCCGAGTACGGTGATACCACATGTGACACTTTTTTGCAGCCTAGGTGGGCAAAGGGGCCCACATTCCAAAGAGCACCTTTAGGATTTCACAGGGCATTTTTTACACATTTTGATTTCAAACTACTTCTCACGCATTAGGGCCCCTAAAATGCCAGGGCAGTATAACTACCCCACAAGTGACCCAATTTTGGAAAGAAGACACCCCAAGGTATTTCGTGATGGGCATAGTGAGTTCATAGGTGTTTCTCTGCTGATCCACGTTGAGAAATTTTTGATTTTTCAGGGGCTCATGGACCACTACACTGTAGATGTTATTAATCTGCTCATGAACAGATACAGACAAATTGCTGGTATTTTGTGATGGGCATAGTGAGTTCATGGAAGTTTAAATTTTTTGTCACAAGTTAGTGGAATATGAGACTTTGTAAGGAAAAAATAAATAAATAATCATTTTCAACTAACTTGTGACAAAAAATAAAAAGTTCTATGAACTCACTATGCCCATCAGCGAATACCTTAGGGTGTCTACTTTCCGAAATGGGGTCATTTGTGGGGGTTTTCTACTGTCTGGGCATTGTAGAACCTCAGGAAACATGACAGGTGTTCAGAAAGTCAGAGCTGCTTCAAAAAGTGGAAATTCACATTTCTGTACCATAGTTTGTAAACGCTATAACTTTTACCCAAACAATTTTTTTTACCCAAACAATTTTTTTTTATCAAAGACATGTAGAACAATAAATTTAGCGAAAAATTAATATATTATATATTTAAAAAAAATATATAATTACAACTGAAAGTGAAAAATGTAATTTTTTTGCAAAATAGTAGGTAAATTTCGATTAATAACAAAAAAATTAAATAATGTCTGCAGCAATGAAATACCACCAAATGAAAGCTCTATTAGTGAGAAGAAAAGGAGGTAAAATTCATTTGGGTGGTAAGTTGCATGACCGAGCAATAAACGGTGAAAGTAGTGTAGTGCATAATTGTAAAAAGTGGTCTGGTCATTAAGGGTGTTTAAGCTAGGGGGGCTGAGGTGGTTAAACCTCTAGCTTTCAATAGCTATATTTGGGAGATTCTGATACACAGAATTATTGTTAGGTGACGCACAAAGATTGTTAAATAAGTTGTCCAGTCCCAAAATAAAAATTCTTTTCATGTGCTCTTAACACCTGAAGAGGGGACAATATTGCTTATTAATATCAATAATTATCAAGAGCAATATCTGAAGTTACTGGTATAAAAAAGGGTGAAATATTACCAATTATCAGTTGATAACGGTCAATATTCCCCCTTCTCCCCCTAGCTTGTGGGATTGTTCTCAATTTATACCTCAGCTACAATATGCTGCCTTGGTATAACCAGGAATAACACACAACTCTTGCAGATATAACATAAAAGACACATTTACTTAACTACAATTTATTACAACTGTAACGCCCCAGAGTGGCATTACCACTTCTTCAACCCGCTACTGTCTCTAATGGGCTAACAAATTTCAGGTCCATTACACTGTGCATCCCTATTTCTAATGTTTGTAACTGTTATGTTCCCATGTAGTATTCCTGGTTCACCAGCAGGTGGCAGCAAACTTGGCAGAGCTACAGTTAGGTAGAATGGAGCTTTCCATTCTAGCCCGCCCCCTCTGTGGAGTGGGCGAGTCCCACTTCCTGCAGGAAGGGTGGGTCCCAATTTCTAGTTAGTTTAGCTTACGCCCTGCTAGGTGAAGGAGGGTGTGCTGGGCACGTCTCTGCTCGACTGTGCCCAGGCCAAGCAAAGCCAGCCAGAGCACCTTCAGCTCTGCTGGATGTGGAGGCCACAGGTTAAAGCCTCAGGAGCTAGGAGGAGAATTCCCTGGCATAATTAAGAGACAGATTACAAAGAGAAAAGTTAGCATAAAGAAGAAGCTAAGTTATACAGCAAGCCTGTCAGTACAGCAGAACCAGAGGGCAACAGATGTAGCAGAGTTGAGTTTGCCTGCCAGTGTTTTAATGCTAAAGCCTGCTGGCACCAAGACAAAGTTTGAAGATTGTGTTTGATGAAGGTTTATCCAAGTAAAGCTGCTATTCAACTTTATCACAAGGTCTGGACTCAATTATTTCTTCACATTTCTCAACTATTCCCCCCTATTTGTCTGCTTCGGAGCCAACACCTGGGGTCCAACCATATCCAGGTAGGAGCACCATGACACTCACTTACATAAAAAGGTACATTTTAGGCCACCCTATACCACTCAGCCATTCCTACACCTGGGTACCAAACCCTCTAATAGGGCCACAGGGGGGGCCCGCTGCGCAACATATAAACAATCACTTACAAATACTTTCAATATCAGGGTCATATTAGTATACATACACCATATAACTGGCCTATAGTCTAACAATATAGACAACAGATACTTAGCCTTAGGGCTCATTCAGACGGCCGTATGCTATCCGCAAAAATGCGGATCCGTTTTTTTGCGGATTAGATGCTGACCTATTCACTTCTATGGGGCCCTTTTCTATTCCAAGGTTCAGCAAAATAAATGAAACATGTCCTATACTTGTCTGTGAAAATCAGGACATGGCCCTATTGAAGTCTATGGGTCAGCAAAAATACTGAATGCTATCCGTTTTTTTGCGGATCAGCTTTTTTGCGGATCCGCATAAAAACGGATAGCATTCAGTATTTTTGCGGACAGCATACGGCCGTCTGAATGAGCCCTTAGAATGTAAGGTGGTCCTACTTCTTCCGTTTAAGACTTCACAGGAAGCTGATCTGAGGAATGCCCCAGTGGCTATAGTGGCTAGGTGTATTACTACTATATTAATTTCCTGCCTACCTTTATCTATTGTACCTGTGATGTCAGCACAGGAAGTTACTCACTCAATCATGTATCTAATTTAAATATCAAAGCAGGACTTAATCTCAGTCCTGTAACAACACCCCTCACAATGTGTGTATATATATATATATATATATATATATATATATGCCCCCAATACCTGTTTTTCTCGTACAGTCCTGATAAAAAGTTTAAGACCACTTGAAAAATGGCAAAAAATCATATTTTACATTGTTGGATCTTAATAAGGTTCCAAGTAGAGCTTCAACATTCAACAAGAAGAAATGAGAGTGAGACAAAACATTTTTTGAGCATTCAATTAATTGAAAATAATTATTAAACTGAAACAGGCTGTTTTTCAGCTGATCCAAATTTTAGGACCACATGCCTTTAAAAGGCCAATTCTGTGCAAAGATGTGGATTCATTGTCATTCTCTGTCAGGTAGTCGCACGTTGTGATGGCAAAGGAAAAAAAAATGCCTTTTTTAACGTGGTCTCTCACAGCGCGCCATCGCTGCTGAGGTGGGACGCAGTAAGACATTCATTTGGAATTTCTTAAATGATCCTGAGGGTTATAGAACAAAAAAGTCAAGTGGAAGATCCCAAAAAATGTCATCAGCACTGAGCCGGAGGATCCAATTGGCTGTCCGATCCTCTGGACGATCCTCAACCCAAATTAAGGCCCTTACTGGTGCTGACTGCAGCCCCATAACCATCAGATGGCATCTGAGACTGAAGGGCTTCAAAAACAAAAAACTTCTTCAAAGACCTTGTTTCCTTGAATGCCACAGAACTGCTCAACTTTGCAAGAGAGCACCAAACATGGGACATTCAAAGGTGGAAGAAAGTTTTATTCTCTGATAAGATTTTTTTTTTTTACCTTGATGGTCCTGATGGTTTCCAACGTTACTGGCATGACAAGCAGATCCCACCTGAGATGTTTTCTACGCGCCACAGTGGAGGGAGCGCCATAATGGTCTGGGGTGCTTTTTCCTTCAGTGGAACAATGGAGCTTCAGGAAGTGCAGGGGCGTCAAACGGCCACTGGCTATGTCCAGATGTTGCAGAGAGCATTCCTCATGACTGAGGGCCCTCGTCTGTGTGGTAACGACTAGGTTTTTCAACAGGACAACGCTACAGTACACAATGCCCGCAGGACAAGGGACTTCTTCCAGGAGAATAACATCACTCTTTTGGCCCATCCTGCGTGTTCCCCTGATCTAAATCCAATTGAGAACCTTTGGGGATGGATGGCAAGGGAAGTTTACAAAAATGGACAACCGTTCCAGACAGTAGATGGCCTTCGTGCGGCCGTCTTCACCACTTGGAGAAATGTTCCCACTCTCCTCATGGAAACGCTTGCATCAAGCATGCCAAAACAAATTTTTGAAGTGATAAACAATAACGGCGGAGTAACTCATTACTGAGTTCATGTTTGGAAGTTTCTGTTTTGGTAGGGGGTTTAGTTTTTTTTTTTGGAGGTGTGGACCTAAACTTTTGATCAGCTGAAAAACAGCCTGTTTCAGTTTATTCGTTTTCATTAAATTGAATGCTCACATTTTTTTTGCCTCACTCCCATTTCTTCTTGTTGCATGTTGAAGCTCTACTTGGAACCTTGTTAAGAGCCAGCCATGCTAAATATGATTTTTGCCATTTTCCAAGTGGTCTTAAACTTTTGATCAGGACTGTTTGTGCTTTCCTTCCCCCTGTCTGGGCATCAGACTATTCTGGCAGGTCTGTTTATATGCATTGCTTCCGTTTTGCTCACTACCTAGCTTTATTTATAAACAATAATAATAATAAAATGGATTTATATAGCGCCACCATATTCCGCAGCGCTTTACAAATTCATAGGGTTCATGTACAAAACAAAAGTAACTGGCTAATATGCAACTGAAACACTAGGAGTCAGGGCCCTGCTCGCAAGAGCTTACAATCTATGCAGAATTCGGGGTGACACATAAGGTAGTTGATTGTGATAAGTAGGATTTGAGCAATTATTGAACAGTGGTGCCGGCCGATCTGCTTCGGGTTTGGGACTACTAGAGGATCGAGTTTAGGCCAGAGGAGTTGTTGGGGGAGAGGTTTAGTCTGGGAAAAGTCATTTTAGATAGCTTGATAAGCCTGCCTGAAAAGATGTTTTTTTAAGGCACGTTTGAAGGTGAAGTTGTGAATTGACCTAATATTCCGGGGCAGAGTATTCCAGAGAGTAGGTGCAGCTCGAGAAAAGTTTTGAAGATGGAAGTGAGGGGTATGAATTATGGAGGTTATTAATCTTAGGTCGGTAACAGAACGGAGAGCACAAGTAGGGTGGTAGATGGTGGAGAGGGAGGAGATATATGGAGGTGCAGCACTGTGGAGAGCTTTGTGGGTGAGGGTGAGAAGTTTGAACTGTATTCTGTGGTGGATGGGCAACCAGTGAAGTGACTGGCACAGACTAGTAGCCTCAGTGTAGAGGTTGGATGGATAGATGAGCCTGGCTGCAGCATTTAGAACAGACTGAAGGGGGGAGAGTTTAGTGAGAGGGAGACCGATTAGTAATGCGTTGCAGTATGCAAGAGGAGAATGAGTCAAGGCAACAACAAGAGTTTTTGCCGCTTCCACCTTAAGAAAAGGGCGGATTCTGGCCATATTCTTGAGGTGCAGACGACAAGAGCGTGTAAGTGATTGAATATGGGAAATGTGATGGGGGAATATTAATCACCAATATTATGCGAATATCGATGATTAATATTCCTAAATAGGAGGAAGCCGTCTAGTGAAGACTCCGCCTATTTATACCTTTATATAACAATAACAATATCCTCGCTATGCCTTACACTAATCACTATACTAGCTGCATGCGCCTTACTTACTACCGCTAACAAGTACACACTACAAAGGGTATAAGTAACACAGTATTTATTAACACCTGACACTAAGCACACAATACAGTAATACAGCACTAAATATACAATACTCAACTACACTACACGTTCCCAAATTCCACCCACAAACTAACTATACAATACACACATACAGGTATAACAACCCACCCACCTGACTAATATTCTATCCCTAGGGGGCACGATGAGGGTTGACGGTGGTCGTGCCGGGGTAAAGCAGACCACAAACCAATGCAGGGGTGATAACTAAGGGAATGAGGGTATGGCACGGGTTAATATTATAACCAGGGGCAAGGGAATGAGGGTATGGCAAGGGTTACCAGGGGAATATCAAGGGTTAATATAATAACCAGGGGCAAGGGAATGAGGGTATGGTTGGGTTACCAGGGGAATATCAGGGGATGGCAAGGGTTAATATAATCAAGGGTTATTATAATGGGGGGTATGGAGCGTTGGTGGGATAGTGGAGGGGATAGTGGGGGGGATATGCGTTGGTGGGATAGTGGGGGGGGTAAATAGAGTGGAGGGGATAATCGTTGGTGGGATAGTGGGGGTTAATAAAGATACTTAGGGTCCTGCTCGTTGTCCAGGGGGGCTCGTCTGTCCAGGGGATGATTCTCCAGGTAAGGTGGGTGGGCGACCGGCTCTCTTCAACCGGAGGGGGCTGGAGCCGCGCTGTACTGAGCGCCGATTGCACTCTCAAGGTGGGGGCCCGATCTTCCTGAGCGCAGGACGCGCTCTCCTCTCATGGGGGCCCTGACCCTAACTAACCTTCGGAGTGCCGGGCCGCCGGATATTTAAACCCGGCCGCCCGCACTGCGCCGCCCACCAGGGGGCGCGCGCGCGCGCGCCCATCATCCACGTGGGCCGGCGCAGTGATATGACGTCACTGCGCCGGCCCGCACATCGGGGACGCGCTGCAGACAGGCGGGAGATGCCTTTGATCTCCCGCCTGCTGCCCTTAGCATTCCGGACAGTGCGATTGTAATCGCACTGTCGGAATGCGCATAATAGGAGGAGGGGAGGCTTCTCCCCTTCTTCTATCATGCGTAATTATCTCCAGCGGCGCTGGAGATAATTACAACAAAGGGCTCAGATTCTGTTGAATCTGAGCTCTTTGTATCCATCAGGATGACCGGACCCTTGTCCAGTCATTCTGATGCAATTAGCCAGATTGCATCGGTTTGAATGCTTGGGGCACATTCAAACCGATGCACCTGGTTTCAGGTGTAGGAGGGGGGGAATATTATATAGTATACATGCATATGGATGCTTGGGGCACATCCATACACATGTATACATAAATATCACATGTATCTAACGGGGGCACATAATTATATAAGGGGGCACAAGCCCTTACATTATAAGGGGACACAAGCCCCTACATTATAAGGGGACACAAGCCCCTACATTATAAGGGGACACAAGCACATATATCCCACAGGGGCCACCATGAGCCCCTGGGGATCGCCATGAGCAGACGTGCGCAGATGTTGGGCACATCTGCGCACATCATCCCATGATGCGGTGGATAATGCATGCACATATACCATACATGCCCGCACATGTTTGCAGGCATGCATGGATATATATGCATACGGCTCAACCGTTCCTCAACAGGAAACAAAGGGAAGATCAGAGTCAAATGTGGCCCCAAGACAGCGAGCATGTTGCACAGGAGTTATGATAGTGCTCCAGACCGAAATTTAAATATCAAGTTTAGGTGGGTTAGTAGATGGGAGAAAGACAAGAAGTTTAATTTTTGAGATGTTCAGTTTTAGATGCAGAGAGGACATGATGTTAGAGACAGCTGCCAGACAATTACTGGTGTTTTGGAGTAAAGCAGGGGTGATGTCAGTGGATGAAGTGTATAGTTGGGTGTTGTCAGCATAGAGATGGTATCGAAAGCCAAATCTACTGTTAAAATTTAAAAACAGGCACTCACCATCTGATTCATATTAAAATTTATTTTATTAAAATGAGTTAAAATAAATGCAGAAATTGCCCATACAGCCTTAGAATATACTGTAATTCTAATCCTCACAATTCAGATGTTGCAATCGTGTTAGCTAATTATAAATATGTGCATTGGTGCTTAGACAATGTATCTAAAATAGTTTGGTGACGGCTAGTGCAAAAATGTTTCACATAATTTATACAATATATCTAATCCTTAAAGGGATTCTGTCACCAGTTTTTGACCCCCACATTCAAAAATATGGTTATGTGCATGGAGCCCTTGTGATTCCTAATGTGGTCTTATAAGCTAAATCTGTAGGCTCATTTAGTGTAAAAAACGTTTTATCTAACCTGTCATTCATCTCGGTAAGGTGCCCAGGGGGATGCTCATGTCTTCCAGATGCCGCCCGCACCCGTCTCCTTGTGGCCCCCATACCATATAACATCTCCTTGTGGCTTCCCCCATACAGTATAGTGTCTCCTTGTGGCCCCCATACAGTACAATGTCTCTTGTGGCTTCCCCCATACAATACAATGTCTCCCTGTGGCTTCTCCCCTACAGTATAATGTCTCCTTGTGTTTTTTTTTTCTTTTAAACTGGTATTTAACACGATATATAGCGTTATCGCGATAAATTTCTTAATATCGTTATTGTCATGGCGGACTGGATCTCAGATACACAGACAACCAAATAAACAAGTATCTAGGCGAAATGCTGGGGAAAGGTCACCTCCTAGCAAATCCCTGACTTCTCTCCCTACGCTGCTAAGCCCACATTCAGACCTTGAAGGTAGGAATAATGTGTCCTCGTCCCTGGACTGCAAATACCCTAGAATCCCTGAGATGGTGAAAGGGGAGAAGGGGCAGAAGACACACAAATAGCCTAGACTGCAAATAACAAAAACAGAAACCAAACTTATTTGAGCTGGAACAGAAAATCCTTCCTTCCTTGAATCCAAGGAATCCAAGGCCAGACTGAATTCTATAACCCGCACGGCCCTCTGGGAGTGAAAGCAATTTAAGCCAATGACCCCACCCAGAGCACCTGAAGGAAGGCGGATCCAGCACGATTCCAAAACAAAACAAATGATTAGACACGTGCTGCCAATCTGACAGACCTCCGCAGACCGTCCGAACAGGGCATGACAGTTATCGTCTGAATATTTTTGATATCGCCCAACCCTAGTTTGATACTGCCTACTGAGCTGTGTATCTAAGGCAACATGCACATGACCATATCAGTTTTGCTGTGTGCAAATCGTGGATCTGCAAAACAAGAACACCATGATCGACTTACGGTTCGCATTTTAAGGACTAGTATAGGATATATGGATATTGAAAGCAAATGGACTGTGCAGATCAGTGATTTGCAGACCACAAAACTAGTACGTTCATGTGCATGAGCCCTATTAGGGGCCGTTCACATGTCGGGCTTTACATCTCAATTTTGGTGTGGGCAGTCTCACCGAAAGTTTGCTGAAAACCCACCAACGGTCTTGTCCTTTCTGCATCATTCATTTCAATAGGAGGCAGCGGGGAGGATCTCGGAAAGGCAGCATAAAGCCACAGCACCACCGAGAAGGGACATGTCCCCTGCCGCGGTACGGCCACGGCCTTAAGCCACCCCTCTGCAATCTTCACTACTGCCTCTCATTGGAATGAATGGGAGTCAGAAATGCAGAAGCTGACCAAGGTGCGCCCCTCAGTGCCATCTATAGTGAGCCACACAAAGCCATCCAAAATGCCCCTCAGTTCCATCTTTAGTGAGCCCCACCGACTCCTCCAAAGTGCCCCACAGTGCCATCCAGAGTGCCACACAGTGGCATCCACACTCTGCCACACGATGCCATCCACAGTGCCGTCCACAGTGTGCCCCACAGTGCCATCCAGAGTGTCCCTCAGTGCCATCTATAGTGCGCCACAAAGTGCTATCCAGAGTGCCACAAAGTGCTATTCACAGTGTGAGAACGCTTTAATGTCAGCCACAGTGCATCCCATAATGCCACCCAGAGTGCCCCAAACTGCCATCCACAGTGCCACCCAAAATGTCCCTCAGTGCTATATATAGTGCCCTTCACAGTGTCATCCACAGTGTGCCCCACAGTACCATCCACAGTGCTCCATCACCAGCATAGCGATAGCACAGAGGCGGATTTCTACATTTTGACTCATGCACTGTACCTACATCGTACTGGCAATGAGTCAGTAAAGTGCAGGCTATACACTGACAAGATGGCCAGTGGTCTCGTCTCATGCACAATAGTGTTATCCTATTGTACAGGCCAGAAGGAGGCGGTGACGTCAGTGATGATGCGCCATCTCCTGCTTCAGAGAGGAAGTGAAGAAGACAGGCTTGGACCGGATGCCCTGAAGACTGCAGGAGTGGTCATGTGACCATGAAGATGATCCGTTGTGGCAGGTACGTACTGAGAAGCTATTGTTCCCCCCACTGATGATTTTCAAGGAAGATTTTTTTTACTCGAGACTGGAGAACCCCGTTTAAGAACAACCTGTCTTATAAGTAATTTTTTTATTGTTAGGACATTATGCTTATTACAAACTCTTCTTCTTAGCCTGTGTATCTCCAAGATTACTTCAAATCTTTCTCATTTAGCTGTCCCCATAACATGACAGAACCCACCCACCATTCCAACTAAGCACTGTAAATATAGTGAATTCCATAGTCTTATTTTCTCTGTAAATGCACCATATACATAGTGTAACTATATATGGACCAACAGCAGTGGCAGTAACAGGGACAATAGTGGCCCCATACCATAGTGGAGATGCGTGCCAACATCACAGTGGCAGTAACAGGGACAATAGTGGCCACATAAAGTGGGGATGGGGGCCAACAGCAGTGGCAGTAACAGGGACAATAGTGGCCCCATACCACAGTGGAGATGCAGGCCAACAGCAGTGGCAGTAACAGGGACAATAGTGGCCCCATAGCATAGTGGAGATGCGTGCCAACATCACAGTGGCAGTAACAGGGACAATAGTGGCCACATAACAGAGAGGGGATGCGGGCCAACAGCCCTTGGAAGTAACAGGGACAATAGTGGCCTCATTAAGTGGGGATGGGGGCCAACAGCATTGGCAGTAACAGGAACAATAGTGGCCCCATAACAGAGTGGGGATGGGGGCCAAGAGCAGTGGCAGTAACAGGGACAATAGTGGCCCCATGACAGAGGTCGAAGGGGCAGCAGCAGTGGCATACAACAAAAGAAGGTGGCAGATCACAGTAGGAGCAGAACCCAACAACAGCAGTGTGGTAGCAAGGCCCAGTGGCATGCATATCCTTTAAAAAATGTAACATGTACATATCAGTAGGCCAAAAAGCCCCAATGGCAATAGAGGCAGCAGGCAGGTGGCAGCATCAGAATGGTGGCAGCAGCAGCACATGGCCAAAATTAACGGCCCATTTTGCACAATATTCCTGTGTGCCAGCATACTACAGTCAGATCATTAGTGGCAGAATGATCTATTTTGTTGCATCAGGAATTGGTGTCTGGAAATCCTGATTAATCCACACATGATTAACCTTTATGAAAGATAGTCTTTCAACATTTTGGGAGGAAAGGTGAGTTCGCTTAGGGGCAGCACTGAAAAAACGCTCTGATACCACACTACTGGCTAGGCAGGCCCATGGTAAAGTCGGGCAGTTGTGGCCACACTTCAAGTTTACATTCCCAGTAGTCCAGGGGATCTTGTCACAATGTTTATACTGCTCTGAAAAACAGTTTAATTTATTTATGAAAAAACAAGCTAGAATCTATAATAGAGGAGATTCCAACTTATTTCCACAAATAAAAACAAGAGCTAACGAGAGCTAAGTTGAAGACAAAAGGAAGACAGTTGTGTCCAAAATATATATATATTTATTAATAATAGTTCATAGCAATAATACCCAAAAAATATATATAAGACGATATAAAATTGGTGACAATTCAAGAATAATCATTATATGCAGTCAAGAAGACAATATAACCTATAGGATATACCATATTTTTCGCCCTATAAGACGCACCGGCCTATAAGACGCACCTAGGTTTTTGAGGAGGAAAATAAGAAAAAAAATATTTTTAACAAAAGGTGTGCTTTTGGTGAGTTTTGAATTAATGGTGGTCTGTGCATGACACTATTATGGGGGATCTGTGGATGGCACTGTTATGGGGGACCTGTGGATGGCGCTGTTATGGGGGATCTGTGGATGGCGCTGTTATGGGGGATCTGTGGATGGCGCTGTTATGGGGGATCTGTGGATGGCGCTGTTATGGGGGATCTATGGATGGCGCTGTTATGGGGGATCTATGGATGGCACTGTTATGGGGGATCTGTGGATGGTACTGCTATGGGGTGGGAGATCTGTGGATGGCATTGTTATGGGGTGGGGGATCTGTGGCTGGAACTGTTATGGGGGGTTTTGTGGATGACACTGCTATATGTCATTCACAGATCCCCCTCATAACAGTGTACCCCCAAAATACTCCGGCCTTCTGCTCACTGCGATGTAAAATGGAAGCATTCGCCCCATAAGACGCAGGGGCATTTCCCCCCCCCCCCCACACTTTTTTTGGGGGGGGGGGAGTGTGTCTTATGGGGCGAAAAATACGGTACATATAATTAATAGTTAAACTGGTATCTTAGTAATAACAGAAAACAAAATTGACACTTTATTTCTCCCAGCAAACAGAATTTCCTAATTCAAAATTTAACAGTGCATGATGACTTCATCTCATCACGCATGGGTTTTGTTATAACTCTAGATTACAATCTAAATAAAATTAAGCTTCCACCATGTTATGTAATATATATATCAATTCAATTAGACCATCTGACGAACTACAATCAGTTCTTTGGAGATCACAAAATTGTAGATATATCAATTGTATAGATGTATCTCCCTAGATTAAAAAGGCACAATTGATACTGCAGGTACAATTATCTCAAATCAATCTAGATACTACAAAGAACCATATGGTCTATTTGAATATATATCAGTTGGCACTGATAATATAATTAATTATGTATTTGTATGGATATTTTTCTATACCTTATATCTACGGAAATAATTTTCATTTAATTAGGTGCACCACGATTGGATCATGCTTTATTGTTGGTTTTATCTGTCTTTATATTTATGATGTATCATGTATCTTTGATTTTTTATTAGTTATGTTCACTTGACATGTAATTGGTTATGGTTAGCTGTAACACTATATATGTTCAGAGCTTGGTTTGTACACACTGCTTGAGGAAGGCTCCTGTGTAAGAGCCGAAACGTCGCTACAGCCTTATGGGTAAATAAAGTTTTTTCATTTTTATCTATTGGAGTGCTGCCCTTCTTTTTATCGTTTGCATCTCATTTGATTGGCTTATATCCATACTGGGCTTTTTTGCACCCTTCATCCTTTTTTTATCTGTGACGGTGCTGCCATTTCTTTTTTTCTTTTTTGAATACAGCCGTTTTTGGCATTTGCACGTCTTTTTGTGACGGACTTATTATTTGAAGTATGTCTACCAATGATCAAATTGCACCCGGAGGCTTCACATATACACAGGAAGCAGTCGACAGGATTTTATGCATGATTGAGGGAGATGCCATGTTCCTCACTACTCCAACAGCTAAGGAGCTAAAAAGGAAATATGAATTCCTATCAAAGAGGTCTATTTCTTTGCGTCTCCATATGACCACCCTTGGAGAATATTTCAAGGCACAGCGTGTTCCAAGAGGGATGAGATCCAATCTACGCCCCAATTTGTTCTCTGGCTGTCCATTGTTTTGTAAAAAATTTGAAAATCTCTCAAACCGGTATGCACTGGACTTTATATTGCTTAACATCGAATTTTTGCAGGGCGAATTGTCTAATGTTGTACTTGAATTGGTAAGTGTGGAACAACAACTGATCAATCTATCCTCAGCTGAGGAATTTGGGACATACAATGATGCATTTTCCACCCAGTTACAGATTTTTCGTGTGGATATGGAGGAAGGCAAACATTTTAAGTGGAATCGGGACTCTGACGACTATAAAAAAGGCAACATTTATTCCTGGCAATCCAGTGACAAGAATGTCTACACAAATAAGGATGGATGGAAAAAGAAACAGAAACCCACTCAAGATGCTTTTTCTGTGGATCAGGTTTTTTTAAGGTTAAGGGAGACAGAACTGTCCGGAGACAATGCATCCGGCGTGGAGGCCGTAGACACAGGAGACAGCAAAAAGCAGCGCAACAACAAACCCCGACCTCCCGGCAGGAACAATCCGTTGAGGAAGAAGTAACCGTGGTGAATCTTTCCTCTAAGAATTTGACTGATGCCCAAGTGAGTGTGCTTAGTAAGGGGCTTTCTTTTTGCCCCCGAACCACTGCAGATTGGTTTGAACTTGATTTTGACCTGTATACTTTATTTTGTGCAATCAAGTTGAAGATTTGGTTCCATAATAGGGAGAGGATCGAGCATGCCAAGATGAGTGATTTCTTTCTTGGCATGCTCGATCTCTCAACTAGAGGCACTTTTAGCCCAGTCATCAATGAGCCTGCAGTTGAGGCATATATGGCTGCCGTTAAGTCTGACATCCAGAGATTAAAAGAGACACACTCTTTACAACCTTTTGGTCATCCCAATGTGACTACTGAAGAGATGGTTGCTCTTAAAGAATTAAAGCTTGACCACGACCTTACCATTAAGGCCGCAGATAAAGGCGGTGCGGTGGTCGTGCTCGACACCCATAAATATATTGCCGAAATCAAGCGGCAATTGGGTGACAAAACCGTCTACAGTCACATTGATTTTGACCCAAGGTTCAAAATTGCTGAGTTGATTGATAGTGTATTGACGGAGGCTCTACATGCGGGGGTCATCGACAAGGGGCTTGTGGATTTTCTTACTGTAACGCATCCTGTCACTCCGGTGCTTTATGTGTTGCCTAAGATCCACAAGTCCCTTGTCGATCCACCTGGCCGCCCCATTGTTTCGGGCTCCAATTCAATCTTCAGTCATATTGCCATCTTCCTTGATAAGGTTTTATGTAGTTTTGCTTGTGGAGGCAGCTCATATATCCGTGACACCAGTGATTTCTTGCTCAAACTGCAGGGGATCGATCTTATTGATGTACCTGATGTGATACTGGCATCATTTGATGTAACCTCACTTTATACATCAATAGATCATCAGAAGGGACTGGCTGCGGTTGGTTCTATGTTGGATAAATCCACACTCACTGATGGCTCCCAACATTTCTTATTATCTTTGTTGGAGATTGTGCTCAGGCACAATTATTTCTTATTCCAAGATTCATACTACGTGCAGAAACAGGGTGTGGCGATGGGGTCCAACGTGGCCCCAACGTACGCCAATATCTACATGCGTCGATTTGAGGAGGACGTCGTCTATGGAAGCCACCACTTCCAACATGTCAGGGCGTGGTGGCGGTACATAGACGACGTCTTCCTCATCTGGACAGGTGATGCCCAACAACTTTTTTATTTCCATGGATTCCTTAATGGCATCGATAGGGCATTGCAGTTCACTTTGGTGCACTCCTGTGTCGAGATTAAATTTTTGGACACTCGCGTGGTCCTGTCGGCTGGTAAATTACAGACAGAACTGTTTACTAAGCCAACCGACAGGAACACGCTACTGACATACAGTAGTAACCACCCTAGGTCCATGGTAAAATCCCTTCCATACTCCCAGTTTTTGAGGGTTAAACGTATCGTTTCAGATCCTGTGGTATCTAACAATACGCTAGACACATTGTTACACAAATTTGAGAAACGAGGGTATCCTACCAAATTGCTAAAAGAACAAAATAAATTGGTTAGTCAGCTTAATAGGGACGATACTCTAAAAAGAAAAGTAAAACAAACAAAGATGACTAGGATCCCCTTCATTTCCACTCATTGTGAACAAAGCGTAGACATAAGTAGCATTATTCGACGTCACTGGAACATACTGGGTGGTTGCCATAATACAGTTAAGGAATTCCATTCTCCTCCAATCATGTCCTACCGTAGGTCCAAAAGCCTTAAGGACCAACTGGTAAGGGCTGACGTGGGAACTCTGAAGACGGCAAGACAACTGACATTGACAGGGGCCAGTGTCGGCTGTTTTCCTTGTTTATCCTGCGTAATCTGCAAAATATATTCTTAAGGGTAGGTCTTTCACACACCCACAAACTGGGGTTTCATATCAGTTAAGGCATTATCTGACTTGTGACTCCAGTTATGTTGTGTATGTGATTGTTTGTCCTTGTAATCTGTTGTACGTCGGAGAAACAACAACCGATTTCAAGACACGATTTAATAACCATCGACTCAGTGTCAGGAAAAAATGACTGGATTTACCAGTCTCCAAACACTTTGCCAACCAGAAGCACACTGAGAAAGATCTGAGGTGTTGCATTATTGATCATGTACCCATGCCCAGGAGAGGTGGTAATAGGATTGGCCTTCTAAAAAAGAGAGAGCTAAAATGGATTTACACGCTAGATTCCCTTCAACCGCATGGTCTAAATGTGGACTACAAGGTTGGGGTCGGATAGTTGTGTGGCTTGCCCTCGTTTCATGCATTTTAAAGTCGATTGCTCCAGTGTAAATTATGTGACTTGTGTGTATAAAACATAAATCTCCGTTTATTCCAAAAGTCCCCTTTTTTTAAAAAAAATGTCTGTTTTGGATTCACTTTTGTGTATTTATGTTCATATTCTATTGTTCTTACAGATGATGTGTTGCTGAATCTGGAGTGAGGATAAACGGTTTGGTATCCATGTGGGCTGTGTGATCGCGGTATCTGGATACCATTGTCCATGCAGAATATGGCCTATGTACTTTTGTGTCTTTTCTCCATAAAATTGCTTTTGTTCTTTTTATTTCCGGTATATGTGCGGCGGGGTGTGATGAGGAGAACCCTCTGAGTGGGGTGGTGATAGGTGGGCTCTTGATCATTGTGGCGGTGCGACCCTGTATTCACATGCAGATGCGCATCTGCGCTTTGGTCACGGCTGGCGGCTTCACTTCCGTTGGTAGGTGTAGCCCTCACCCGAGCCCACTTGGCCACTATGACACTCTGGCATATTTTATGCCATTATCATCCTGATTCTACACTACACTGGACGCAATTGTCAATATGTGTGTCAGCGTAACATAATGGGCCGTCTGCCCTTATCCAAAATGGCCGTTTTAGTGTTGTGACGTGAGAACACATGCGTCATGTGATGTGATCAGTACTGGCCGAGAACACGTAGTATACGTCACAAGGACATGCGCAGTGGTGACCCAGGCACGCTGGATCGCACATGTCAGCATGGAATACAGCCGTCCTTCGCCCTGCATTCTCTACACACATCACCTGTACGAGTAAGCACTTATCACTTTATGTAATTGTCTACAGTTGGCACTGATAATATAATTAATTATGTATTTGTATGGATATTTTTCTATACCTTATATCTACGGAAATAATTTTCATTTAATTAGGTGCACCACGATTGGATCATGCTTTATTGTTGGTTTTATCTGTCTTTATATTTATGATGTATCATGTATCTTTGATTTTTTATTAATTATGTTCACTTGACATGTAATTGGTTATGGTTAGCTGTAACACTATATATGTTCAGAGCTTGGTTTGTACACACTGCTTGAGGAAGGCTCCTGTGTAAGAGCCGAAACGTCGCTACAGCCTTATGGGTAAATAAAGTTTTTTCATTTTTATCTATTGGAGTGCTGCCCTTCTTTTTATCGTATATATATATATATATATATATATATATATATGTAGCTAAACAGTTGCCTAATATTCAGACAAAATGTATACCAGTGTTGATCGAGCACCGTAGTGCTCAGGTTCTCGGGCCGAACACATCATGATATTCGGTTGCTCAACCGAGCACCCAAGTATAATGGAAGTCAATAGGAGAACCCGAGCATTAAACCAGGTACCCTCTGCTCTGAAGAGGGGAGGGTGCCTGGTTCATAATAAAATGTCATAAATTGTTGGTAACACCACCGAAATGGTTCTGTAACAGCATGGGGAGGATGTATGGATGCATCTTGGACTCGCTGGTCGCTGCTGGGAACTATGTTGTCACAATAATAACAATTTACCCCTTAAAAAAGCTGACGGCGAAACGTGCGTCGGGGCACAGTCTGACGGTGTTGTTACAGATACTTGGGTCAGTATGCTAAGTTCTTTGCTGCTTGTATGATAACCGAGTAAAGCAGTGTGTTTGACAATGTCCGTAGGATCCAGGGTCTATAGTTTGACTCTGTGACCATACACTGTGGACAGGATAACACCTCTTATATGCACTGACTGTATCTTCCCATACATATTTTTGCACTTGCACTTTATTTATATGAATTGTAACTGCCACACATCTGAAGTCTGATTGATAAATTTTAAAATGTTCTTAATGTCTGTGAGGCCAGAAATGGTTATAACTCTGTAAGTACCAATAAAATTGATTATGTAAAAATCATGATTGATGGAGTTGTAATTTGTGATTCAATTTGATCTATGTATCTATGGATTGGTTGCGCTAATAGGGATACTGGATCGCTGATATAGTAAGCTTAAGGGAAACAAGTGTTGGTTGTTTATGTTGTCCAATCACAATAATACGCACAAAACCAAGGGAAAAAAATTGATTTTAGAGGAAAAAAAAATGATAGAAAACATTCTTTCCTGAATATTTACTTACAAGGAAGAAGCCCTTAGTTACACATAAAGGTGGGCATCATACACACCCTTTAAAAATTATGATTGATGGCCTGCTGGTGACCCCCAAAAACAGTAGGAGCAAGGGCCTGCTGATCTGACCATCTAAAACATTATGGGCAGTGGCCTGCTGCTGCTTTGGTGACTCTAGTTAACCTGGGGCCGATGGGACGTCTTGGTGACTGCGACGATCCATCCGGATGTCTGGCCTATCAACTTTCGATGTAACGGTCATTTCAAAACAATTGTAAACTACGGGTAACGGGGAATCAGTGTTTGATTCCGGAGAGGGAGCCTGAGAAACGGCTACCACATCCAAGGAAGGCAAGCGGGTGGCGCGCAAATCACACACTCCCGACTCGTGGAGGTAGTGACGAAAAATAACAATACAGGACTCTTAGGCCTCTTTTATACGGACGTCGCGTGTGAGGGCCGGATAAGATGCGGGTGCGTCGTGGGAAAATGCACAAAATAATTTAACTCACCTCATCCACTTGTCACATGATCACATGATCCATCACCATGGTGACGTCTCCACAGGTCCTTTTCCTCCTGGTCATCAAAGAAGAATACAGAAGAGAAGCTGGGCTGCGTGAACAAGTGGCTGAAGGGAGTTAAATTATATGTATATTTTTTTTTAAACCCTCCATCCCTATTTTACTAAGAATTCTGTATTAAGAATGCTATTATTTTTCCCTTATAACCATGTGAAATCCATGATCCATTTGGATAGCTTCCCTATCAACTTTCGATGTTCTTTTATGCGCCTAACATGGTGACCACCAGTAACGGGGAATCATTGTTCGATTTCAGAGAGGGAGCCTGATAAACGGCTACGGCTACTACTTCAAACCAAGGCAGCATGAGTCGCGGGCCTGCAGGTGAGCTGACCCTGTAAAAGATTTTAGGCGCAGGCCTGCTGGTGAGCTGACCCTGTAAAACATTATATGCGAGTGCCTGCGGGTGAGCTGACCCTGTAAAACATTATATGCGAGAGCCTACAGCTGAGCTGACCCTCTAAAAAATTCTATGCGAGGGCCTGCAAGTGAGCTGACCCTGTAAAAGATTTGAGTTGCGGGCCTGCAGGTGAGCTGACCCTGTAAAAATTTTAGGTTTGGGCCTGCAGGTGAGCTGACCCTGTAAGAGATTTGAGTTGGGGGCCTACAGGTGAGCGGACACTGTAAAAAATTATATGTGAGGGCCTGCTGGTGAGCGGATCATCTAAAAAAATACAGTCATGTGAAAAAATTAGGACACCCTTTGAAAGCATGTGGTTTTTTGTAACATTTTTAATAAAAGGTTATTTCATCTCCGTTTCAACAATACAGAGAGATTAAAGTAATCCAACTAAACAAAGAAAACTGAAGAAAAGTCTTTTCAAGATCTTCTGTAAATGTCATTCTACAAAAATGCCTATTCTAACTGAGGAAAAAGATAGGACACCCTCACATGTATTCCCTCTTAAATTGGCTCAGATCTCACACAGGTATATCACACCAGGTGCACATAATTAGTAGATCGTTACTCTGCATGTTGAATGAGGCTTGCCCTATTTAAACCTCAGACATTTAGTTTGGTGTGCTCCTGACTGTTGAAGTGAGAGTGAGCACCATGGTGAGAGCAAAAGAGCTGTCAGAGGACTTCAGAAAAAAGATTGTAGCAGCCTATGAGTCTGGGAAGGGATTTAAAAAGATCTCAAAAGATTTTGAAATCAGCCATTCCACTGTCCGGAAGATAGTCTACAAGTGGAGGGCTTTCAAAACAACTGCCAACATGCCCAGGACTGGTCGCCCCAGCAAGTTCACCCCAAGAGCAGACCGCAAGATGCTAAAAGAGGTCTCCAAAAACCCTAAAGTGTCATCTCGAGAACTACAGCAGGCTCTGGCTACTGTTGATGTAGAAGTACATGCTTCTACAATCAGAAAGAGACTGTACAAGTTTAACTTGCATGGGAGGTGTGCAAGGAGGAAACCTTTGCTTTCCAAGAGAAACATCGAGGCCAGACTGACATTTGCCAGAGATAAAGTTGACAAAGACCAGGACTTCTGGAATAATGTTCTTTGGACAGATGAGTCCAAAATTGAATTATTTGGACACAACAGCAGAGGACATGTTTGGCGTAAACCAAACACAGCATTCCAAGAAAAGAACCTCATACCAACTGTGAAGCATGGAGGTGGAAGTGTCATGGTTTGGGGCTGCTTTGCTGCAGCAGGACCTGGTCAGCTCACCATCATAGAATCCACGATGAATTCTACTGTGTATCAGAAGGTGCTTGAAGAACATGTGAGACCATCAGTTAGAAAATTAAAGCTGAAGCGGAACTGGACCATGCAACATGACAATGACCCAAAACATACTAGTAAATCAACCAAAGATTGGCTGAAAAAGAAGAAATGGAGAGTCCTGGAATGGCCAAGTCAAAGTCCAGATTTGAATCCCATTGAGATGCTGTGGGGTGACTTGAAAAGGGCTGTACGTGCAAGAAACCCCTCAAACATCTCACAGCTGAAAAAGTTCTGCATTGAGGAGTGGGGTAAAATTTCCTCAGACCGATGTCGAAGACTGGTAGATGGCTACAAGAACCGTCTCACTGCAGTTATTTCAGCCAAAGGAGGTAACACTCGCTATTAGGGGCAAGGGTGTCCTATCTTTTTCCTCAGTTAGAATAGGCATTTTTGTAGAATGACATTTACAGAAGATCTTGAAAAGACTTTTCTTCAGTTTTCTTTGTTTAGTCGGATTACTTTAATCTCTCTGTATTGTTGAAACGGAGATGAAATAACCTTTTATTAAAAATGTTACAAAAAACCACATGCTTTCAAAGGGTGTCCTAATTTTTTCACATGACTGTAGATGTGAGGGCCTGCTGAGTTGCGGGCCTTTAGGTGAGCTGACCCTGTAAAATATTTGATTTGCGGGCCTGCAGGTGAGCTGACCCTGTAAAAGATTTGAGTTGTGGGCGTGCAGGTGAGCTGACCCTGTAAAAGAATTGAGTTGCGGGCCTGCAGGCGAGATGACCCTGTAAAAGATTTTAGGTTTGGGCCTGTAGGTGAGCTGACCCTGTAAAAGATTTGAAGTGTGGGCGTGCAGGTGAGCTGACCCTGTAAAAGATTTGAGTTGCAGGTGTCATCGCCAGTTCTGTGAGAAGATCTGGCAGACGTTCTTCTCTACCTCTTGTATGATGTTCTTTATTTTGGTTTCACTTTCTCATCTCCTTTCCTTCTGCCAGGTGTCACTTATTCCGACTAATCGTCTCCCTTTATAATGCCTCCCATACTGCCTCACTTTGCGGTTTATACTACTTCCTGGATGAGGTGTTCACTGCTGGAGGCTGCTTCTGCTGTTTCTTCAGATAAGTCATTTACTTTATTGTGTTTGCTTGCTGGCTTGATTCTAGGTGACCCTGACTCCCTCCGTATTAAGTGCAGGGAGCCGATGGCCGTGTCCCCTCACTATTATAGGGTTTTCAGGTGTCACACAGACTTAGGTATGTGGGCATGCAATCGTCTACCATCGAGACCTGTCAGGAAGCAGGGGGTGTTACCCCTACTCTGGGACCACGGGCACGGCGCAGGGCACGTGTTCCCCTTCAGCTCGGTAGAACACCTGGTGCCCGAGGTGCGGGTGCACGGCGTGTGCGCAGTACACAGGCTGCTCGCACATTTCCGGGTGCATAGAGTTCCTGCATTATCCGGCTGTCAGGTGTGAGCCTTGCTGAGGGAGATTCCCAGTACACACCTTCCACCTTCCTCGCCTGCCATTGGTTCCTGGGGAGGGTGGTTCCTACCTTCCCTGGCTATAAAGACCTGGCCTGAGCTCTGGTTCATTGCTGAGTTATTCCACCTTATGGTGAACACCTAGCCTCCCTGCAGATCCTTCTATTGCCTGTTGTTTCTTTGTATCCTTCCCGGCTACTGACCCCTGGACTGTCTTCCGCCTTGAACCTTCGCTGCCTGCCTCGACCCGGATTGGACATTGACTACCCCTCTTGGATTATCCCTAAACTTGTACCGCATTCTGGGCTGTCAGCTGCTTACTGCCAGTGGGTTCCTCATCCCACTACTGGCTCCCTGGGAGGTTCGTGACATAATAACTCAGCCTTCACCATGGAACCCCGCAAAAGCAGTGGATCCCATGACGGCCATGACCCAGCAACTTAACCTCATGACGCAGGCCTTTCAGGAGATGCAAGCGAGTCATGAGCACCTGCTGCAGAGGGTTGCCACACAGGAGCAGCGCATCGCAGAGCGCACCGCGCTACCACCCTCGCCTCCCCCTACGCCGGCGCGCACCCTGGAAGTGGTCTCTAGCGAGCCGTCAGTCAGCCTCCCTGAGCGGTTTTCAGGAGATCGGAGGAAGTACCGCTCCTTCATCATCTCCTGCGAGCTGTTGTTTTCCCTGAAGCCACGTACATATGCCACGGACTTCGTCAAGGTACGCACGGCAATTTCCTTGCTCTCAGGGCCTCCCCAGACCTGGGCGCACCAACTCCTACTAGCCGATGACCCAGTGCTGGCATCTTGGAAGTCCTTTGCCGCAGCTATGCAAAGACTTTATGATGACCCCCTGCGTTCTTCAACCGCCAGGGGTACCTTGCGCACCCTCCGCCAGGGCAGACGTCCAGTGGAGGATTACATCATGGAATTCCGTGAGGTAGCCCCGGATACGGGCTTGAACGAGGTGGCCTTGATTGACCAATTCCGCATCGGTTTGTCCGAGCAGCTCAAGGATGAGCTCGCCCGCATTGGGGTGCCGGGCTCCTTGGGGGGCCTGATGGACTCAGTAACCCACCTGGATCGCCGCTTTCGGGAAAGACGACAGGAGCGACAACAGACCCCGCCTCTAACGGAGCGCCGGTCGGAACCCTTAAGGCTTCCTGTTCCTGTGGCAGCAGACGGTAACCAGGAGGAGCCGATGCAGATCGGGGCTGTTCGGGATCCCCTGTCCACGGTGGAGAGAACCAGGAGAAGAACCTTGCATCTGTGTTTATATTGCGCAAAACCGGGCCATTTCCTGAAGGACTGTCCCATCAAACCTCCCGAAGGTAGGCCGGAGACACCCACGGTATGCATTAACCTACCTATGTATAACAACTCGTCTCATCTCACCATCCCTGTTTCCCTGCAGCTGGGCAACAACAATATTGATCTCTCTGCCATCATTGATTCGGGCGCAAGCAGCTGTTTTATGGACAAGGATCTGGCTTCCCAACTAGGCATCCCGTTGCGCCCTAAGAAGAACCCATCCCAGCTGCATCTGGTGGATGGCAGCACCCTAAAGACGGGACCTATCGCCATGGAATCACATCCCTTGTTCCTCCGCATCGGCCTTTACCATTCCGAGAAGATCGTGTGGGACATCGTGCCTTCCCCCTTGTTTCCAGTCATTTTAGGCATCCCCTGGCTTAGGAGACACAACCCCACGATTAACTGGACCTCTGGCTCCATCACCTTCACGCCCCCCTCCGGTTCTCCTGTTCACGCGTCTCCGGCTCCAAGCCCTCCTGCGGTTCTGGGCACCGTTGAACACAGACTACCTGACAAATATCGGGACTATGCAGACGTTTTTGAAAAAAAAGGAGCAGACGTCTTGCCGCCACACAGGCCTTATGATTGCCCCATTGACCTGCTCCCTGGAGCCCCACTGCCGTACGGGCGCTTGTACAATCTGTCCGAACCCGAGACCAGGGCCCTGAAGGACTACATAGAGGAGAGCCTAGCGAAGGGGTTCATCCGTCCCTCGACCTCTCCAGTTGGGGCCGGCATCTTCTTTGTGGGGAAAAAAGATGGGGGTCTCCGGCCCTGTGTCGATTACCGGGCCCTGAACGACATCACCAAGAAAAACCGGTACCCACTCCCTCTCATTCCCGACTTGCTGGACAGAGTCAAGGATGCCCGTTTCTTCACCAAGATCGACCTCCGTGGGGCCTACAATCTGATTCGTGTCAGGGAGGGGGATGAGTGGAAGACAGCATTCCGCTCACGGTTTGGGCACTACGAGTACCTTGTCATGCCCTTCGGGCTCTGTAACGCCCCTGCCACATTTCAGTGCTTCATCAATGACGTCTTCCGTGACCTGTTGGATACCCATGTTGTGGTATATCTGGACGATATCCTTGTCTTCTCCAGATCACTGCCACAACACGAACGGCATGTCAAATCGGTGCTCCAGCGTCTGCGGACCCACAGTCTCTATGGCAAGCTTGAAAAAAGCACCTTCGAAGTCTCGTCCATTGAGTTCCTGGGCTACATCCTATCCCCAGGTCGAGTGGAGATGGACCCCAGGAAGATCCAGGCCGTCCAGAATTGGCCTGTCCCCCGCAATCGGCGGATGGTGCAGCAGTTCATTGGTTTTGCCAATTTTTACCGCCGATTCATTCGGAACTTTTCAGCGATCTGCGCTCCCATCACTGCTCTGACCAGGAGCAACACCCTGTTTGAATGGACCCCGAAGGTCCAACAGGCATTCCAGCACCTTAAGAGGCTGTTCACACAGGCACCTATACTGGTACAACCGGACGCCTCTTGCCCGTTTTTTCTGGAGACCGATGCCTCCGAGGGGGCTATCGGGGCTGTCCTCTCCCAGGTCCAAGGGGAGAAGCAGCTTCTCCATCCCGTTGCCTTTTATTCCCGCAAACTCACCGGGGCCGAACGCAACTATGATGTGGGTGAGAGGGAGCTGCTCGCTATCAAGGACGCCCTGGAGGAATGGAGACATTTGCTGGAAGGAGCCGAAAACCCTGTGGTGGTGTACACAGACCATCGCAACCTCGAATATCTCCGCAGTGCCAAGCGACTGCGTCCTCGACAAGCCAGGTGGGCTCTCTTTTTCTCCCGTTTTCGCCTCCAGATTACCTATCGACCGGGATCCAAGAACGGCAAGGCTGATGCCTTGTCCCGTATGTGCTCCTCCGAGGCCGATCCTGCACCTCCGGAACCGATCCTGCCAGCCGCATACTTTCTAGCCACCCAACACTCCTTGATCGAGAGGATCCGACGGGCCAGCATGCCAGCTTCAGAGGAGGCAGCCCATCTGCCAATGAAGCAGGGGCTTTGTTACCACCAACAGTGGATCTACGTCCCAGTCTCCCAGCGACTGCCTGTACTACAGCATCACCATGACCACCCCACAGCAGGCCACCGAGGTAGGCGCAACACCATGGAATGCATCCTACGTCAGTTTTGGTGGCCCTCTTTGGCAACCGACGTACGCTCCTTCATAGAGTCTTGTTCCGTGTGTGCACTCTACAAACGTCCCACCTCAAAACCTGTTGGGTTATTACAGCCTCTGCCAGTGCCAACCCTTCCATGGCGCAACATAGCCATGGATTTCATTGTGGACTTACCGCCTTCACAAGCCTGTACCACCATCATGGTGGTGGTGGACAGATGTACCAAGATGTCCCACTTCATTCCGACCTCCGGTCTCCCGACGGCCCAAAAAACCTCAGAGTTGTTCCTCCAACACGTGTTCCGGTTGCACGGGCTCCCTGATTCCATCGTCTCAGACCGGGGCTCACAATTCACCTCCCGCTTTTGGACCCAGTTTTGCCGTAGCCTTCATATCACTCGCAGCCTGTCTTCTGCCTATCACCCCCAGTCCAATGGGCAGACCGAAAGGACCAACCAAACTCTCGAACAGTTCCTTCGCTGTTACACATCCCATCTACAAGACGACTGGGTGAGCCATCTCCCCTTCGCGGAATTTTCCTTCAACAATCAGCTTCATTCCTCCACCGGGCTCTCACCATTCTATGCCAACTATGGCTATCATCCCGCAACTCTCCCGGATCTCCCCCTTGATGTCCCAGTGCCTGAAGTGGCTCAACGGCTCCGGCTCCTACGAGAACTGAGGCGGACCCTAACGCAACAACTCCAGGCCGCTCAGCAGCGGCACAAGATGCAGGCAGACCGTAGACGCACAGAATTCCCCAGGTACAAAGACGGGGACAAGGTGTGGCTTTCCACACAGCACCTCAAGCTGTCCTGTCCCTCCCGAAAACTGGGACCCCGTTACCTTGGTCCTTTTGAGATCGTGAGTATGGTCAACAACGTTGCATCCAAGCTCCAGTTGCCTACTTCCCTGGGAATCCACCCGGTATTCCACGTGTCCTTGTTGAAACCACACCGTGCCAACCCATTCCCGGACCGGGCACCTGCTCCACCACCTCCCATCCAGGTGAATAACGATGATGAGTATGAAGTCCAGGAGATCCTGGACTCCCGCCGCCGGCGTGGGGTCCTGGAGTATCTCATCCACTGGAAGGGGTACGGTCCCGAGGAGCGTTCCTGGGAGCCCTTGGGGAATGTCCATGCGGCCGCCAAGGTGCGGGCGTTCCATCGGGCTCACCCCGAGAGGCCTTCCCAGGGTCGCGTCCGGAGGCCGCTCCTTGGTGGGGGGCTCTGTCAGGAAGCAGGGGGTGTTACCCCTACTCTGGGACCACGGGCACGGCGCAGGGCACGGGTTCCCCTTCAGCTCGGTAGAACACCTGGTGCCCGAGGTGCGGGTGCACGGCGTGTGCGCAGTACACAGGCTGCTCGCACATTTCCGGGTGCATAGAGTTCCTGCATTATCCGGCTGTCAGGTGTGAGCCTTGCTGAGGGAGATTCCCAGTACACACCTTCCACCTTCCTCGCCTGCCATTGGTTCCTGGGGAGGGTGGTTCCTACCTTCCCTGGCTATAAAGACCTGGCCTGAGCTCTGGTTCATTGCTGAGTTATTCCACCTTATGGTGAACACCTAGCCTCCCTGCAGATCCTTCTATTGCCTGTTGTTTCTTTGTATCCTTCCCGGCTACTGACCCCTGGACTGTCTTCCGCCTTGAACCTTCGCTGCCTGCCTCGACCCGGATTGGACATTGACTACCCCTCTTGGATTATCCCTAAACTTGTACCGCATTCTGGGCTGTCAGCTGCTTACTGCCAGTGGGTTCCTCATCCCACTACTGGCTCCCTGGGAGGTTCGTGACAAGACCCTTGTATGTGCATAGCAGTCAGGGAGAGCTCTTATGGTTTTATAGGGCTCACCTATAAGCTCCTTAAGTTTGGGATCAAGCCAGTCGCTCGTTTATTTATATGTTCCAGCTATCTGCTAACTTCATCCGTGACATTATAAACCGCCATAACCGTCTTAAGCATGAATCCAGTTTCAGCCTTGATTGCAAGGTCTTTCGCTGGAGGTAGCAGATCTCCGTAAAACTGTGTCTCAGTTTCAGGTGACCGGTTCTGCTGGCGTTCATGGAGTTTGTTCCGAGCCTAAGATCTCGCTCCCGGATACGTTCTATGGGGGTAGCGAGAATTTTGTTCGCTTTAAAGTGGCTTGCAAACTCAATTTTCACCTACTTCCCTATTCCTCTGGTGATGAGGAGCAGAGAGTGGGGATCATCATCTCGCTGCTCAGGGATAACGCTCAGTCTTGGGCCTTTTCGCTGCAGGTGGGGGCACGGCCCCTCCAATCGGTGGATGAATTTTTTGTAGCCCTGGGGCAGATATATGATGACCCGGATAGTATTGCTCTGGCTGAATCTAAACTGCGTCTTTTATGCCAGAGTAAACAGTCCGCAGAGATATATTGTTCTGAATTTCGGAGATGGGCAGCTGATACTGGTTGGAATGATGCTGCACTCCGAAGTCAATTTTGCCATGGTCTTTCGGAAAGATTGAAAGATGCATTTGCTTTTAATGAGAGACCAGCGTCGTTAGAGTCAGCCATGTCTCTAGCTGTTTGTATTGACAGGCATCTTAGAGAGAGAGAGAAAGGAGACTACTCTTTCCTGTCATATTCAGCCCAAGGACAGTGGGGCTGACTCATTCAGTGCACAGGGGTCTCAGTCTGTCTCAATCCCCTCTAAGGAGGAGGCCATGCAGCTGGGTTTGCTTGATAGTAGAGGAATTAGCTCTCAGAGGAGGGTTTGTTTCTGTTTTGGGGGTATAAATCATTTGGCTAATGTTTGCCCCTCTAAGAGATTCATGGTGTTTTCTGAGGATAATAAAAACAAAACAAAAAAAAACTCAAAAATTCCATTTGCTACTATTGACAAGGTTGATGCGGAAATTGTAGGTTTGCCGTTTGCTTGTAGTTCCCGTTTTCTCCTACCTGCCAGGGTGGCGCTAGACAGCAAGAACATTGTTTGTGATATTTTTGTAGATAGTGGAGCAGCTGTCAATCTCATTGATAATCGATTTGCAACAACGCATGGTTTCCAGGTGTGCACTTTGGAAAAGAATATACCTGTTTTTGGTATCAATTTTGCTCCACTTGCTCAATGATTGTTAAAGGGCATAGTTCACAATATCCGTTTGACTGTGGTTGGCGCTCATGTTGAGGATATGTCATGTTTCGTCTTAAGCGGATTACCTACTCCTCTAGTGTTGAGACTACCCTGGCTCACTAAACATAACCCCACCATCAATTGGCTAGCAAGGCAAATAAATGGTTGTAGTGAGATTTGCAGAGAGAATTGCCTCACGGTGTCTCTTTCAGAGGTTTCTACCAAGACTGTGCCATCTTTTCTCTCTGAATTTTCAGATGTGTTTTCCGAGAGTGGTGTCCAGGAGTTGCCCCCTCATCGGGAGTACGACTGCCCTATTAATCTCATCCCAGGTGCCAAGCCGCCAAAATCACAACTATACAATATCTCCCAACCTGAAAGAGTCGCTATGCGTACTTATATCTCTGAGAGCCTGAGAAAGGGACACATCCGACCCTCGAAGTCACCTGTTGCCGCTGTTTTTTTTTTTTTTTTAAGAAAAAAGATACTTCTTTAAGACCTTGTCTGGATTTCAGGGAGCTGAACCGTATCACGATTCGTGACCCATATCCGCTTTCTCTGATCCCGGACCTGTTTAATCAGATTGTTGGGGCAAAAGTTTTTTCTAAGTTGGATTTAAGAGGGACATACAACCTAGTCAGGGTCAGGGAAGAGGACGAATGGAAGACGGCCTTCAATACCCCTGAGGGCCATTTTGAGAATTTGGTTATGCCCTTTGGTTTGATTAATACTCCGGACGTCTTCCAACATTTTGTGAACAGCATTTTTTATCATTTAATGGGGAAATTTGTACTGGTGTATCTAGATGACATTTTGATTTTATTTCCTGATTTCAAGACTCATCGGGACCACCTATGCCAGGTCTTGCTGATTCTGCGGGAGAATAAATTATACACTAAACTGGAAAAATGTGTGTTTGCGGTTCCGGAGATTCAATTCTTGGTTTTCTTCTCTCCGCTTCTGGTTTTCGGATGGACCCTGAGAAGGTCCGCGCTGTGCTTGATTGAGAGCTTCCTGAGAATCAGAAGGCACTGATTCGGATTTTGGGTTTTGCCAATTATTACAGAAAGTTCATTTTGAATTATTCCTCTGTTGTTAACCACTCACTGATATGACTAAAAAGGGGGTGGATTTTTCATCGTGGTTGGTAGATGCGCTTAAAGCCTTTTCTAGTATTACAGAGTTTTTCTTCCTCTCCCATTTTGGTACAACCTGATGTCGCTCTACCTTTTATTGTTGAGGTGGATGCTTCGGAGGTGGGTGTGGGTGCGGTCTTATCTCAGGGTCCCTCTCCTGCCAAATGGCGACAGTGTGGCTTTTTCTCAAGAAAAATCTCCTCTGCAGAGAGAAATTATGATGTGGGAGATAGAGAGTTGTTGGCCATCAAATTAGCTTTTGAGGAATGGCGCCATTGGTTAGAGGGAGCCAGACACCCTAGTACCGTGTTTACCAACCATAAGAATCTGGCCTACTTGGAATCGGCCAAGCGTCTGAACCCGAGACAGGCCAGATGGTCTTTGTTCTTGTCTAGGTTTAATTTTGTTGTTACGTTCCGCCCTGGGGTTAAAAATGTGAAGGTGGATGCCCTGTCACGTTGTTTTCCGGGAGGGGGGAACTTTGAAGACCCGGGTCCCATTTTGGCTGAAGGGGTGTCGTCTCTGCTCTTTATCCTGATTTGGAGGCAGAGGTTCAGGCAGCGGCTCCTGATCTTTGTCCTCCCGGGAGGTTGTTTGTGTCTCTCGCTTTACGACACAAGGTTTTTAAGGAGCACCACGATACGGTCCTTGCTGGGCACCCAGGGAGTAGAGCCACAGTGGATCTCATTGCTTAGAGATTCTGGTGGCCAGCTCTTCGTAAGACGGTTGAGGGTTTTGTGGCAGCCTGCGAGACCTGCGCTCGTGCCAAGGTCCCTCATTCACGGCCATCGGGTTCTCTCCTCCCATTACCCATTCTTTCCCGTCCTTGGACGCATCTGTCCATGGACTTCATTACGGACCTGCCTCGTTCCTCGGGGAAGACTGTGATTCTGGTGGTAGTGGACCGTTTTAGCAAAATGGCACATTTCATTCCCTTTCCTGGGTTACCCAATGCTAAGACGCTGGCGCAAGCGTTTGTTGATTTCTATTGTTAAATTGCATGGCATTCCTTCAGACATCGTTTCTGATAGGGGCACGCAATTCGTTTCCCGATTCTGGAAGACCTTCTGTTCTCGGTTGCCGTTCTCTTCTGCTTTTCACCCGCAGTCGAATGTCAGACCGAACGCGTCAATCAGAATCTGGAGACATACAGTGGAGGAAATAATTATTTGACCCCTCACTGATTTTGTAAGTTTGTCCAATGACAAAGAAATGAAAAGTCTCAGAACAGTATCATTTCAATGGTAGGTTTATTGTAACAGTGGCAGATAGCACATCAAAAGGAAAATCGAAAAAATAACTTTAAATAAAAGATAGCAACTGATTTGCATTTCATTGAGTGAAATAAGTATTTGAACCCTCTAACAAAAAAAGACTTAATACTTGGTGGAAAAACCCTTGTTTGCAAGCACAGAGGTCAAACGTTTCTTGTAATTGATGACCAAGTTTGCGCACATTTTAGGAGGAATGTTGGTCCACTCCTCTTTGCAGATCATCTCTAAATCCCTAAGGTTTCGAGGCTGTCTCTGTGCAACTCTGAGCTTGAGCTCCCTCCATAGGTTTTCGATTGGATTAAGGTCCGGAGACTGACTAGGCCACTCCATGACCTTAATGTGCTTCTTCTTGAGCCACTCCTTTGTTGCCTTTGCTGTATGTTTTGGGTCATTGTCGTGCTGGAACACCCATCCACGACCCATTTTCAGTTTCCTGGCAGAGGGAAGGAGGTTGTCGCTCAGGATTTCACGATACATGGCTCCGTCCATTTTCCCGTTTATGCGAATAAGTTGTCCTGTGCCCTTAGCAGAAAAACACCCCCAAAGCAAAATGTTTCCACCCCCATGCTTGACGGTGGGGACGGTGTTTTGGGGGTCATAGGCAGCATTTTTCTTCCTCCAAACACAGCGAGTTGAGTTAATGCCAAAGAGCTCTATTTTGGTCTCATCAGACCACAGCACCTTCTCCCAGTCACTCTCTGAATCATTCAGGTGTTCATTGGCAAACTTCAGACGGGCCTGCACATGTGCCTTCCTGAGCAGGGGGACCTTGCGAGCCCTGCAGGATTTTAATCCATTGCGGTGTAATGTGTTTCCAATGGTTTTCTTGGTGACTGTGGTCCCTGCTAATTTGAGGTCATTAACTAACTCCTCCCGTGTAGTTCTAGGATGCTTTTTCACCTTTCTCAGAACCATTGACACCCCACGAGGTGAGATCTTGCGTGGAGCCCCAGAGCGAGGTCGATTGATGGTCATTTTGTGCTCCTTCCATTTTCGAACAATCGCACCAACAGTTGTCACCTTCTCTCCCAGCTTCTTGCTAATGGTTTTGTAGCCCATTCCAGCCTTGTGCAGGTCTACAATTTTGTCTCTGACATCCTTGGACAGCTCTTTGGTCTTTCCCATGTTGGAGAGTTTGGAGTCTGCTTGATTGATTGATTCTGTGGACAGGTGTCTTTTATACAGGTGACTAGTTAAGACAGGTGTCCTTAATGAGGGTGACTAATTGAGTAGAAGTGTCTAACCACTCTGTGGGAGCCAGAACTCTTAATGGTTGGTAGGGGTTCAAATACTTATTTCACTCAATGAAATGCAAATCAGTTGCTATCTTTTATTTAAAGTTATTTTTTCGATTTTCCTTTTGATGTGCTATCTGCCACTGTTACAATAAACCTACCATTGAAATGATACTGTTCTGAGACTTTTCATTTCTTTGTCATTGGACAAACTTACAAAATCAGTGAGGGGTCAAATAATTATTTCCGCCACTGTATCTGCGCTGTTTATGGCGGAGAATCAGGAGGATTGGTATTCTTTTTCGTCCTTTGCTGAGTTTGCTTTAAATAACCATCGCCAGGAGTCCTCTGATAAGTCACCATTTTTTGGTGCATATGGGTTTCATCCGCAGTTTGGGACATTCTCTGGAGAGGGGTCTTCTGGTTTACCTGATGAGGAGAGATTTTCCTCGTCTTTGTCATTTATTTGGCAGAAGATTCAGGGTAATCTGAAGAGGATGAGTGAGAGATATAAGCGTGTGGTGGATAAGAGAGGTGTGCCTGGTCCGGACCTGAATGTTGGTGATCTGGTGTGGTTGTCTACAAAGAATATCAAACTGAAGGTTCCCTCCTGGAAGTTGGGTCCTAAGTTTATTGGGCCTTACAAGATCTTGTCCGTCATCAATCCCGTTGCCTACCGTCTTGATCTTCCTCAGACTTGGAAGATCCATAATGTTTTTCACAAGTCCCTATTAAAACCTTATGTCCAACCCACTGTACCCTCCTCTTTGCCTCCACCTCCGATTATTGTTGATGGTAATCTTGAATTTCAGGTCTCTAGGATTGTGGATTCTTGCATTATCCGCGGTTCTCTTCAGTACCTCGTTCATTGGGAGGGTTATGGCCCTGAGGAGAGGATGTGGGTCCCAGTGGTGGACATTAAGGCTCCCTTTACTTCCACCCTGCTGTCTCATGAGCACGCTGCCACGCTTGTAACTGCTGACTGTCCTCACAAAGCTCATCCTCGCTAAAAAGCGGAGCAGAGCTAGTGGCTAGTAATACTTGGGAAGCAAAAGGAACAGCAAAAATCAAGAGGCAGGTTCAGGACAGGTGAAGGCACAGAGGTTGTTCCTAAGTCATGCCAACTATGCGTAGTGTTCCTGGCTGTGTGTATCTGTCGTCACGTAAGAAGATATTGAAGAGCGAGTGGGTGACAGAACGCTGGGTGACAGTGGCACCTCTGGTCTGTTGCTGCGGCTGCTACCGCCCCCCCCCCCCAATCCCTATTCTGCTGCTACTCGTGTCAGCTACAGAAACATTTTTGCCTCTGCCTGCTCTTTTTTAGGGTCCAGGCAAATGGCCATAGTGTACAGTAACTGTATCAGTAATGTAACGGATTAACTAAGAATGTAGCAGCAGTTGAACAAGATGCACGCAGCGATATATTAGACTGCCCTTTAATACTGAGTCTGACGCACAGTAAGTCTGTGTAAAATAACAGATAAACTATGAATGTGGCAGCAGTTGAACAAGATGCATGTGGCGATTTCACTGTTCCTGTAGTCTCCCTGCTGTTTCCCTATGCTCTCCCTACAGTCTCAAAAAACATTTCATATGATCTCCCTGCATTGTCCCTGCACTCTCCCTATCCAATATTATTTTTTAAACAGTTTTATGCAACACTGTCCCTAGCATATGAGCGCTTGTCATATCTCTCCCTCTGCTCAGTTCAAAGGGAAATGGCAGAGACCGCGCTGGATGAGTGTTTAATAGGGCTGTGACATCACAGGGAATGGCTATCTGCTGGTTGGCTGGCTGCACAGTATTATGGGTGATCTCGCGTTCCCAGGCTTCTTTCTTTTACTTTATTACACGTGCAGCTGCCATTACCACGAAGTGAGAGGAAATTTGGATTCTTTGTGAATTGATTTTTCCTAAACTTCGGATCAAATTCCACTTCGGATGCTTCGATTTGCTCAATACTAGATACAGCAATGACCTTTTGTCGCTTACCCTCCTTGTGGAGGGTGTCACTGACAACTGTCAAGTCAGCAGTCTTCCCCATGATCACCTACTGAACTAGAATGAGGGACTATTTAAAGACTTAGGGAACTCTTGCTGGTGTTTTGTGTTGATTAGCCGATTAGAGTGCGACACATTTACTATAGGTCATTTTACTATCATATATATGCCAGTTTTATGGCGTATATCTCGTGTAGATTGGTGGCAC